>NW_015540860.1:29714-36623 GCF_001515605.1 Sinocyclocheilus anshuiensis | reverse complement strand
ATTGGCATGTCACCATATTCTAATTTGTTGAGATAGTGAATTGGTGGGTTTTTGTTAAATGTGAGCCAAAATCATCAAGACTTAAACTACTTCAGTCTGTGTGCACTGAATTTATTTAATACACGAGTTTCACAATTTGAGTTATATATATATATTAGTGCTGTCAAACGATTAATCGCAATTAGTCCCATCCAAACTAAACGTTTTTATTTACATAACTGTAAATGTACATGTATTTACATGTATATATTTAAATTCATATAATTTATATTATATAAATACATTTAATATATACACGTAACATTTTTCTTAAATATATACATGCATGTGTGTGTATTTATAAATACATAATAAATATACAGAGTACACACACATATATTACGTAAACAAAATCGTTTATTTTCGATGTGATTAATCGAGATTAATCATTTGACAGCACTAATTATTATTATTATTATTATTAAAAGGTCTGAGGTTTAAAAAAAGAGTGTCATGAAAAGAGTGTTATTGTCCCTTTAAAATATGAAAATGATTCCTAGACTTTAACTAACACAAAAATTGTACTGCATGTAGAACTGCCTGTTTTACAAAAAATCAGCTCCCATCAGACATTGCATTTAAAATGTAGCTTCATCTGTAACAAGCTCCACAACACAACAGCAGTGATTTAACATCAGTAGAAGAATTCCTAAAAAAGACAAAATAGGAACAGCACTATTTTGAACTGTTTCTTGAAACATTGATTTAAAGTGTCAGTTATTGCATTATTATTTCAGTCAAACCTATAAAACCCCTTTGTTACCCCAAACTACATATAAAAGCTTTATCAGTGGCATAAAAGTAACCAATGCAGCTACTTAATCATTTGCTACTCGTTACCGCGTTAACGTCCCCTTTTAACGCGTTAATGCGTTAACCTTCAATACCACAACTGAGGTGCCCTTGAGCAAGGCCACCAACTGCTCCCCGGGCGCCACAGCAAACAAAATGGCTGCCCACTGTTCCGGGTGTGTGCTCACGGTGTGTGTGTGTTCACTGCTGTGTGTGTGCACTAAGGATGGGTAAATGCAGAGCACTAATTCCTAGTATGGGTCACCATACTTGGCCACATGTAACGTCACGTTTTTAAAAATAAATAAATAAATAAATAAAAAAAAGTAAAACTGGGCTAGGATGAAGAAACATGGCAGCTCGGGAAACGAATAAACAAGGCCTGCAGTCAAACTGTACAAAACTCAGTGTTGCCTGTTAAGTCTTCTGAAGTCATATGATAGCTTCGTGTGAGAACAGTACAAAAGTGGTTGTTCACTGAAATTCCTCCCTCCAGTCATTCAAATCTGGTGCATTAATAATACATATGTAGTCTTTTTAACCTTTTGGACAAATCTGCCACAAATATTTGGACAATATTTGGACAAATGTGCCACAAATACTGCCTAAACAAAATACTGATTTTGTGCACTTTATTAGCTGTACCAATATTTTAAATTCGCCTTTGAACTTAGCTTTATTGCATGGCAAAAAAAAATGTTACCTTGCCAAAGCACTGACAAAGCCCACTGATCTAACGGCGTTGTTGAGCGCTCCAAATGCAAACTTTGCATGCAACAATCAGGCAGCAATTGACAGCACTATGATCTAGTTTTTTTTTTTTTAGCACTCTGATCTACTGGCATACAGGCATCATCAGATTGACAGTACTCTAGCTCAGTAATGTTGGGGGATCCAGTGGGGGCGGCAGTCATATTTCAGGGTGACCGTGCCATTCTTTATCACAACCCTGCTAAAAATGCCAGTACGTGCGCTCATTGGCGCCCCTTCAACTGGTGGTGCCCTAGGCGACCGCCTAGCTCGCCTATGCCTAGAAACGGCCCTGTATGTAAACCAAAACTTTTATTTTGGATGCGATTCATTTTCGATATATATATTCTTTATTTGTAAGACTAAATACATTAAAAATAATAAAAAAACTACGATCAATTGTTTTAACTGCTACAAATTAATTTAAGCATCACAACATAGAGTATAAAAATATATTTAGCTTTCTAAAGACTACATTGTGCTATTAAATGAAAAGATTCACTTTAAGTGAGAGTTAGATGACGGCAAAGGTTATTTACACTACTTAAATCATTAATCTTGAAAAAAAAGTATCAGTTTACACAAAAATATTAATCAGCACAACAGAATGATTTCTGAAGCTTCATGTAATTGCTAAATGGCTGAAAAATGTTTGACCCCATACATTTGAACGGAAGTTTACATGCAAAAGAAAGAAAACGAGGAAATGAACATGCAGAATTTTCATTAGAGCTCTGCATCACACTCTGGAAACAAACAGAATAGGTTTCAACCAGGAAACCTTAAAAGCCTCCTAAGCGATCCTGACTGTATATTTAATGATTTTTAGCTCTCTGTATGTCATAATAGGTCTTTGGCCAAAACAGACAAATGTATTGTGAGCAAATGCACTGTTGTTGTGATTGCTGTGAGCAGTCGATAGGTAAAAGCTTTGTCTAACCTCAGATCAGAGATCATTTTAGAATAACAGCAGAAGAGAATGAATATCTGCTCAATGACAAAATACCCCAAAAGCCTCTTACACTGCAGATGCTTCTTTCATAATGAGATACATTGACATATCCATCAAAATGGAAAGCCTTGACGTCCTTAGCAGCAACACATTGTTTCCTTGACAACTGTTATCCTATAGTAATCCCTGTAGGTCTTGCAACCAGTAGAAATCCTTGTCGCAGATTACAGCCGTAAAAACTCAATAACCTACAATCGAACAGCAGGGAACATTCGGACAACTGTGACATGTTTCTCAAGAATGTTTGTGCTGATGGAAGATTAGATCAAGTTCATTGGAGTTCAATGGCCTCTGTCTCTTTACGTAAACCTGTGTAAAGGCCAGGGGCCCTGTTTGAATGTTTAGGGGATTGGCCCTTAAACAGCTACGCTTGGAGATAGTAAACACTGACCTGTCTGGGGAGTTGTGGGGTTATTGGCTTTATATTTGTGAGTGTGCATGAATGTGTACATTGAGTGTTTGTGTGTGTGTGGGACTGATAGCTCTACCGGGGCTCCATTTTTAATTCGTTACTGGTTTATTTTTTAGATAAATCTTCCTGCAAAATGCAAAATGAACAAATTCACAGAGAGATAAAAAACAAAACAAGATAAAGCCACAATTCTCTCTTGTTTGTTAAGGTCCTGATATACTTAAAGTGAAATCAAAGAAAGAAATGCTGTGACATAATTTCAGACAAAATCTGGCCAAAAAAGTTCAAAACAGCTTACTTTATAATAGAAATTGAAGTTGTAGTTCTAACTGAAGGAGACACTGACAGTGTTTTTCACGTTTAATACAGTAAAGCTGCTTGCTTTAAAGCAATCTATTGTATAAAGTGCTACATAAATAAATGTGACGTGACAGGAGTACCAAATTTCAGAGCTGATGCAAATATATCCACCTCGCTATGAACAGATGCTTTCTTAACCTCTGTTTTCTCACCGCTATCATTTTTGTTGTGTTTATTTAGTTTGAGAGGAAACTGTGCAGCACATGCAGTACATATTCATCTACAAGCCGCAGATAGGTGGCATTTTAATGTTTGCTAACAGTAAACCGGTGTTCACATATCTCAAACCAAGTGAAGAGTGTTGAACTTTGCTGTGAATATATTGGGGCCTTCATGAGCTGCATGGTTCTTTTAATGAATCAAAACACAGAGAGCAACAGTGCGACCAGTTCTAGTCTGATTCCTGTACAAATGATTCTTTTGAGTTGGTTCTTCAGTGAATCAGTCACATACAGCACAAACAGTGTAGTCTGATTCCTGGACAAATGATTCTTATGAGTTGGTTCTTTATCAGTCACATACAGTGCAACCTGTGTAGTCTGATTCCTGGACAAATTATTCTTTTGAGTTGGTTCTTTAGTGAATCAGTCACATACAGCGCAAACAGTGTAGTCTGATTCCTGGACAAATGATTCTTATGAGTTGGTGCTTTATCAATCACATACAGTGCGACCTGTGTAGTCTGATTCCTGGACAAATTATTCTTTTGAGTTGGTTCTTTAGTGAATCAGTCACATACAGTGCAAACAGTGTAGTCTGATACCTGGACAAATGATTCTGAGTTGGTTCTTTAGTGAATCAATCACATACAGTGCAAACGGTGTAGTCTGATTCCTGGACAAATTATTCTTTTGAGTTGGTTCTTTAGTGAATCAGTCACATACAGTGCAAACAGTGTAGTCTGATACCTGGACAAACGATTCTGAGTTGGTTCTTTAGTGAATCAATCAGATACAAAGCAACCGGTGTAGTCCGATTCCTGGACAAATGATTCTTTTGAGTTGGTTCTTTAGTGAATCAATCACATACAGTGCAACCAGTGTAGTCTGATTCCTGGACAAATAATTATTATGAGTTGGTTCTTTTTAGTGATTCAAAAACATACAGTACTACTAGTTTGTTTACTGAGAAAATACCTCTTATGAGTTATTTTTAAAGAATCAAATAAATACAGCACAATCAGCGCAGTCTAATTCCCAATCAAATAACTCTTATGAGCTAGTTCTTTTTAGTGAATCTTTCAGCTATATGTGGTTGATTATTTATTATTATTAAAATCTCAGAATTGCCATATGATGAATAGAGCACCGTAATAAATGTGCATTAAAATGTAAATAAGGCCAATTTTGATTTCATGTCTTTAAGAGTTTTTTTTTACAGCATAGCATATTCAGACCTACAGCAGAATTCATTTGCTCTACTGAACACAGCCATAAAGAGAGAAAATTCATTTCAGTACATAGTGGAAATGAATTCAGCACATACAAAGATTAGGATGTGCTGTTAATGAATTCCTCTGCTCAAACAGAGAGAGCAGTAATCAAGGTTTCTCTGTGGACAGACATGTGAGTCTCATGTAGCTGCTCCCAAATTAATGTGAACATTTGACAAGGCTGTGTGTGTTTTGTGATAACAGCACAGAGCATTCTCTCTCTCTCCACAAACATAAGCACATGTATGTAGACATGCTCAATTAGTAAAAAATTAAATTCTGTGAGCAGAGGAGAAGGAAAGAAGAGAGTAAGGCAGTGCTACATCCATATTTCTCAAGTTTGTAATGGAGGACTAGGCAGACCCATGACATTTCCCATATATTGCTGATATTAAGCTGAAGTGACCTTTCCCCGATTACACAGTGTGTTGAGAGACACAGCTTTGAGGAATGTAGAGGAATATTATTGCAAAAGATTTGTGAAAGGAATTACAACCAAGAATTTTACATTAACCTGTGTGTGTCTGTTTGTGCTGAAATGAATGTTGGTGAGCTTGCTCACTGAGTTATTAGGTGTAAGCTATTAGATATTAATTATTCAGCCAACAGCACAAAAGTAGTGCACAATAATAAGCTTTTGTTCCTGAATTAATCAGTGTTTTTGAACAAATTGGTTGAGTGACTGATTCAAATGACTCACTAATAATAACTAAAAAAACAGTTACTTGTTTTGTTTTTGAATGAATATCTTGAACATTAATCTTTTGTTTGTAAAAATGAACAAAAATCAAATGGTTACTCTTGCAATGAAAGTTTAAAGGGATAAGTGTTTAGCAATTACTCTGCCAAACTGTAAAAGTGTAAAATTAGCTTTAAGATTAGCTAGTTATCTCATCACATTTTATCAGTCTCTTATGCTCACCAATGTTGCATTTATTTGATCTAAAATAAAGTAAACCAGTAATATTGTGAAATATTATTACAATTTAAAATTACTATTCTATTTTAATATATTTTACATTTTAATTTATTCCTGTGAAGCAAAGCTGCTCAATAAACATTTCTATCAGTGTTGAAAAGGGGGCCGTTCACATGTCGTGCCTAAAAACGCGTGGAAAAATGCTAGGCGGTCCGCTTTCTGCTTTTTTCCATAGACTGTAAAAAAACATGAACGTTCAAGAGGAACAGTACTTTTACTTAATTAATTTACTTATTCTATTGACCAAATTTCACATTCATAAGTGTAAATTTACCAATAAAAAACCCAATTTTATGGTTTTGTTGACTGAAATTTTTATATATATTGACAGTATCAGAGACTCTGTGAATAAGAAAGCTGTAAGAACTTTGAAAGTTTGTGAACTTTACAATATATTTATTTGATTTTATATATACGTATGTGTATGTATGCATATCTTGTATTTTTGTTTTGAAGTTTTATACTTTCCTACCCCTGGCAACTGTTTTGTTGGTTGTAATTCGTCCTATCTTTTTTGTTTTCTTATTTTAATGTTGTTTTCTTGATAACATATTGTATGTTATTGTCATAGACTGTATAAAAACATGGACGTAGTGTCCGTGACGTCACCCGTAGGTTTCTAAAGAGCGTTTTTGAACGTCTTGGCAGCGCGTCACCGTGTCACTCCCGGATAATCGAAAATGGGCAAAAAAGCGGGAGCTGGTTGCTGAAACCACACCCACCTAGCTCGACGGTGGTGACAGCAGCGGCAATCCACCAGTCACTCAAGTGGCCACGCCCTTAATTGTGCAGAACTTTAAGGCTTAATATAATTGAAACGGATGAGTTATAAAAAATATAACCCCACAGTTGTCATGAAGGGCAAAATTAGCTATATAGACCAAAAAAATTTTTTGAAGCAGGCTGTAAACATGTTTTTTTCTGCTGTAAAGTTGGGCATTTTAACATGGGGAGTCTATGGGACTGACTCCCTTTTGCAGCCAGCCTCTAGCGGCCAGTTGACGAATTACAGTTTAAGTCACTTCCGTGTTGGCTTCACGAGAGAGAGCGGGAGGTTGCTGCTTGCTTTTTTCCCAAAGCATTCGTGCGCTTAAAGGGTTAGTTCACCCAAAAATAAAAATTAGGCTGCGTTT
>NW_015540860.1:19078-29553 GCF_001515605.1 Sinocyclocheilus anshuiensis | reverse complement strand
ACGTATGAGGTCAGCTTTGCGCATGCGCGGCTCAGAAGTGACGCACACGGAGAGATCGAAACAAAACAACGGTCACTTATTAGAAGTACAAAACAAGGATTTGTAAAGAAGAATGTCGGAGGATTTCGATATAAGCCAAGAGGAGACTTGTTTTCCTTTGCTAAAGTAAGGAAACTTTGCTTCTTTTGATCCTGTAAACAAACGTTGGTTTTCACGAGACTCACTGGCGCATGCGCAACGCTGAACTCATACGTCATGCTCCCGGAACTGCTTCTGTGTACAACTGCTGGCGCAAGTTTTGAATATGCATATTTTTCTTACAAAAGCGCATCGATTCGCTACAGGAGGCCTTTGTTCACCCCCTGGAGCCGTGTGAGACACTTTATTTAATGGAAGGGTGCTTTTTATTTCACGTCTTTTGGACAGAAGCAATGCAACACCCGCTGAGTACAACGATAGAGCTTGAAAGATCAAAGACAATTTTTAATATAACTCCGACTGGATTCGTCTGAAAGAAGAAAGTCATATACACCTAGGATGCCTCGGGGGTGAGTAAAACACAGCCTAATTTTTATTTTGGGGTGAACTAACCCTTTAAGCTCCAGAGGCGTCTGCCGTTGCTAAGCAAACATGACCTGCGCACTTCATGAAGACGCGGAAGTTTCAACAAAGGATAAATGGATTGCAGCACTAAAAATCGCTTGCAGTATCTCTGCTACTAAATTTATTTAAAAATGTCTATCCCGTACAGCTATGATCGGCTGTTCCTTCATCTTGGCTGAGCTTTCAATTTTGTTACGGGAAAGGATGAAGCTGATTGGTTGGCTCTTGTCACATGACCCGAGGTGCGCTTGCGGCATTCTGAAAAGTTGAAATGTTTTTATCTGGATGCGGCGCATCGCACCACGTGCGCGTCGTTTCCATTATGAGCGCGCCTACCGAGTCTACATTTGAAATAACTTGAGCACGCAAAAAACGCGATATGTGAATAGCCCCTTATGCTGCTTAGCATTTTTTTGTGGAAATTATGATACATTTTTCCAGGATTCTATGATGAATAGAAAGAACAGCATTTAATTAAAAGAGAAATCTTTCGTAACATTGTAAATGTCTTCACTGACACTGTTAATTTCTTTACTGTACTGAACTGTAGTCTATAAATATTGTCACTATGCTTTCAAAATAGTGTGTATTTTATAGGTTTATCCAAGTGTTAATTCTTACACCATAGACTTCCATTGTGAGTGCTTGAGTGTAAACTCAATTTTTGCCTAAGGGCAGCTTAAAATTATTTTCTGTGGTTATTGACAGCATGTCAGAGACGTGCTTAGCTTGTATTGAACCCAAAACATTCCCTTAATATATCTAATGTAGTAGTACAAACCAAAAAAAAAAAACTGTTTAACACGCATCCAATCAAACGCACCACCAGGAATTGCTCTCTACATCGCTGGCTCTTTAAAAACAACTCTGACAACACATTTTTTTCCCAATAACGGTCTGTCAAATCATGCTGAATAAGTGTGCTTGCCCCAGGCCTCTCTGGTAATGAAATTGTGAAATGGCCTGGCAAAATGAGACTAGCCTCTTCAAACACACACACACACACACACACACACACACACTCATAACATACATGCACGGACACTGAGACACGCTTGCTACGGAACTAAATAAGATCAATGAGAGTAACTGAGAGTGCAAGCAGGCTCCATGAGATTTGAAGCATGACCAATAAATAACATCCTACCGTGACATACTCACACATGGCTTGAAAAGAGCCCACTATTATGACACACACAGAGAGCGGGGAGGGCCTCCTAACCTTTCACCTCCATTTGGCAAATGTCTGTGTTTGTGCATGTGTGTGTGTCACAGGGGTTTGTGGACAGAGGGGGTGCTGCTTAATGATGTCTACTTCCAGATAGTACTAAAACCAGATACCACATCACACACACTATTATGTGGGGATGTTTCTCCAACAGATCTTGCTGTTAAACATTAGCCATTTTTATCTGTCTGGCAGAAAACGTTTCTTCTTCTCTTTCTGTGTCCAATAACACCGCTCTACAATCTCCACTCTTCCCTTGAACATGTTTAAAACCTAGCGATATTAAAGAGAAAAACCCCTTACAAACATGATAAGCTACTGTCAGCTTCATTTGACGTGTTTTAAGGAAGGAAGCCATTGCATGGAGTAATTCGGGTCAAGTGACTCTGGCTCTCTGCCGTTCCCTGGGTAAATAAATAATAAGAACTCTAAAAATAACCCGAGCTCAAGCGCTACGATTTAGCCAACACGAGCACACAGTGACAGCTTTATATGTGAGCTGAGGGATTATGGGAGAACTGAAGCTCTGATGAGGCAGATACTTGTGCTGCACAACTCATGACGCTCAAAGACATGTCTATCTCTCTCCCTCAAATGTAAAATACCTAAATGCATCTATTCCATATTATTCAATCATAGTTTTGTGGAATGCAAGACCTGCTCTTTGAATTCAAAGCTCTTTTCACATTATACCTCCCTCTCTCAAATGTAAAATACCTAAAATATGGCCTTATATCATAAAATACACCTATTTCCATATTATTTAATTATAGTCTTGTGGAACGCAAGACTTGCTCTTAAAATTCAATGCTCTTTTCTTTTCACATTACAACGGCTTAAAGGCTCTTGTGTGTTACAGCCTGTAAGTACGTTTTCATTTTAAGGATTTGCCACTGATGATTAAAACGCAGGTTTTGAGCAGTGTAGAGTAACGCTTGTTGTTTGTCATTTCTCCGATCACAAATACAGACTTGGTTTTATGTTTACGCGGCGCGATGCAACGCAACGTGAACATTTCATTACACCAAATACACAAAATAATGTTCTTTTTAGCAACATCATATGACCCCTTTAAAACAGAAACTTCCAGAGGGGCCCTAGTAAGTATTAAAATTATTTTAAATGCAGTTATATTATAGCCTCAGTTAAAATGCTTAAAAAAACACTGAAAATAAAGATTTACAACATTAAACTGGCATCATATTTTTTATGTTATTTACTTGCATTATGCAGTTTTTTATTATAGTCCAAGCAGCTGATAAAAACATCACAATAATCTACAAGTAATCCACACGACTCCAGTCCATCAATTAACGACCTGTGAAGTGAAAAGCTGAGTGGTAAGAAACAAATCAATCAATAAAGGTTTTTAACTTTAAACTATCTACCCAAAATAATCCATAATAACACTTCCCACAATGAAAAAAAAACATCCCCTTGTTGTCTTGCATGAAAATATTTGTTTAGAATGGCTTTTGTTTAACAGTGTTTGATCTGTGCATATTTCTGTCCTGATTCAGACAGATGACTTTTTCACTGCAGAGAGCAATATTATAGATAGAGGACCCATATTAAAAATTAATTAGAAATGTAAAAATTATTAAACATTCAGCTTTTTGCTAATATATTAATGGTTTAACTGGAGTCATGTTGATTACTTGTGGATTATTGTGATGTTTTTAATCAGCTGTTTGGACGCTCACTCTGACAGCACCCATTCACTGCAGATGATCCGTGTAATGATGAATTTCTTCAAATCTGTTTGATTGAAGAAATAAACTCATCTACATCTTGGATGGCCTGAGGGTGAGTACATTTTCAGTAAATTTTCATTTTTAGTTGAACTAATCCTTCAAATACCTTTACATCTGTATATATTATAGGCTGATAAACACAAACAACACCACCAACAACAAATAAAGCCTTAACCTTTAATTAAGGTTAAATTTGTAAACATTAGTTTATGTATTAGGTATTCTGAACTAATGAGTTTAACTAAAATACTTTTACAGCATTTATTAATTTTGTTAATCTTAATTTCAAGTTATACAAGTATAAACGAATATTCATGCTTATCAATGCACATAAATTAACATTAAACAATAGTAAATGCATAAATTAACACTAACCTAGATTAATAAATGCTGCAAAAAAATACTTGCTCATTATGTTGAAATCAATGTGACCAGAGAATATCTTGTTTGTGTTTGCCCTCATTTTATAAGTTGTTATGGACGGATAACAGTGCCTGCTAAATGAATAAATGTAATGTAAATGTTTGCATGTGCTACTAGTTAGACTGAGTAAACGTAAAATCTAAACACTGCAAAACAGACGAATCCGATCACTGTAGTGAGAGTTCAAAATCTTTCATCAGAATCTGGAAGTAATAGTTTAGGAGA
Source organism: Sinocyclocheilus anshuiensis (assembly GCF_001515605.1). Lineage (NCBI taxonomy): Eukaryota > Metazoa > Chordata > Actinopteri > Cypriniformes > Cyprinidae > Sinocyclocheilus > Sinocyclocheilus anshuiensis. The sequence continues at coordinate 25,320 of NW_015540860.1, read as the reverse complement.
AATGTGAATGTGATGACGTAAATATATGAAGGCCAAGCTGTTTTCCCTATTTTGAACAAGTTGTCGTTGTCTATTACTTCATAAATATTTATTAATGAATGTTTCATCCGCTTTTCCGCAAGCCTGCAGACTGCAAAGCAGCTGTGTGGAGGAGGATTCCTGAGAGAATTGTTTTTCTTCCCATATCTTCATATATTAAATCAACACTGTTAGACTACATTTCCACTGTGGTTGTGTCATGACTTAATAGTATGAAGCTATTGGGTGAATCTCACAGGCTTTCATCTCACGTTTGAGCTTGAAAAAAAAAACACCATTGCATTAAGGCCGTCTGAAATGCATTCCCATGACAGTCAGCGCACAACTGACCACATTATTCACTGTTGCCTGTCATTATACACATGCGCACACACACACACACACACACACACACACACACATCAATGCTATACAAATCACCATCCCACACATCCAGCCTAATGTATAGCCAGCATGAGGTTGTCATGACAACTAACTGTTGAAGCCTTAGATCCTGTTGATCTCAATGAGGTTTTCTCTGAAATTGTCCTCCAGGAACAAGCATCTATCATGTCCTGTGGGGATAATAAGCTGTGAAACGTACACAGAACAGTGTAATTTCAGCAGCCTTTTTCATAAATAAAGACTTTTTGTTCGATGGCATCTGGTTAAAAGACTCTTTATATATATATATATATATATATGGGTGTGTGTGTGTGAGACCCTGGACCACAAAACCAGTCATAAGTAGCACGGTATATTTGTAGCAATAGCCATTTGTATGGGTCAAAATTTTCGATTTTTATTTTATGCCAAAAATCATTAGGATATTAAATAAATATCATGTTCCATGAATATATTTTGTAAATGTCCTACCGTAAATATATCAAAACTTAATTTTTGATTAGTAATATGATAGATATGAATATGACTTATAGATAGATAGACAGAGATAGATAGATAGATAGATAGATAGATAATCTTCTTTATGTCTTAAAGGGATAGTTCACCCAAAAATGAAAATTCTGTCATAATTTACTCACCCTCATGTCGTTCCAAACCTGTATGAGTTGCTTTCTTATGTTGAACACAAAAGAAGATATTTTGAAGATTGCTGGTAATCAAACAATTGGTGGTTGCCATTGATTTCCATCGTATTTATTTTCCTATTTTCCAGAATTTTTATTTTTGGGTGAACTATCCCTTTAACTGTTATTTTTAGCATTTAGTACGTTATGTATTTTTCAAGCATTTTTACAAATAAAATGTATTGTAGCAAGTAATAAGAGGTCATAAAAAACAACACATAATAATTGTAAATAAAGATACCCACCACAAGAATGTGAGTTCACATTCAGGAAACAAATTTGTAAGCAATAAAATAAACTTGTTAGCAGCACATTTCTTTCACTATAGTATTTAAATATTTTATGCTTTATATCAGGTTTAAAAATATATAAATACTTTATAGCTTTATATCAGGTCAATGATATTTTCACCTAACCAGACCCTACCTAAACATAACTCAGAAACCTGTGCAAAATACTAGATTTACATAAACATGATTTGGCCGATTGATACGCCTTCAACTAGGTTGGTATGGCGGCAATTCTATGCCATTAATAACTGAGCGCACCACTGATACTGGCGCTCGTGGTAAATCACTTCCGCGAGAGGAAAACAGATTTACGCGAGGAAACGGGAGCAGTGTTGCCAACTTAGCAATTTTGTTGCTAAATTTAGCAACTTTTCAGACTACCCTAGCAACTTTTTCTTCCAAAAGCACCTAGCAACAAATTTTGCTATTTTTCAAAATTTATTTGGCAGCTTTTAGCAACTTTTGATAAGTGACTCAAACGATAAAAAGGCACAATTTACCATTTAAATTACACAAAAAGAGGAAACCAAAGATGCCTAGCAGTACACATGTTACAGGAATTAAGTTAGCTGCTATTTGCAATTGTTTAATAGTAATAATAATAATAATTGAATACTGTTATTTTTCATTTATGAGACACTTTGTTAGTAGCTTGTACCTGCGATTGTTGATGAGTTACCATTTAGCAACAAATCAACCTTCCTTTAGCAACTTCCCCTGAAAATTAGTTGGCAACACTGAACGGGAGCCCGCAAGCTCATTTCAAACCCTCGCTCGCGCGTGACATGTCCTCTGCGCTCAATACAAGCCCTCGCGCGCATGATCATTCCCTATGGGATGCCAAAAAACCCAAAAGTGGGATGAAACAGCGCGGTATTACAGTGTCCGCGCCGCGCTGACCTGTCATCGGCGCAGCTCAATGGGCCGAGCTGCGCGACCGACTCGACAGCACAGAGAGGACGTGTTTACTAGCGCCACCGAGCTGACAGCGCCGGCGCTGATCAGTTACAACAGTGCAGCGCCAACATTACTCTCCGCAGAAGTTCGTGTTTTTTTCCTGCACATAACATAATGAAGAGTTATTACATTTCTTTTGCTTATTATCTTTCATATTACTACATGTAAACAGTAGTGTTAGCTACTTTGAAGCATGTATAGCCTATATTTAGTAGTCACATTCACAGCAGAAACGTCCATTATCCTCTTAGAATTAGAGTTTCGTTCATCAAGGCATATTTTAAGTACATTTTACATTTAAGGATATTTGTGTAACTGTAGCATATGATTATACTTGAAAAAAAAAAGAGTAAAATGTACTGATACTTTTCTGTCAGGACATACATTTTCCCTTATGGAAATACGGAAATTAACAATGGTTTTACTATAGTAAAAGTGCAGTAACCATGGATTGATTGTCATTTTTTTAACCCACAGTTTAACTACAAATATATGGTTAAAAGGTTAGTGTAATAAAATCATGGTTAATTTTAATGTGTTTTCCGATAAACCTAAAACACAATGCAGTGCAAAATTCAAAATACATCATATTGAATTTACATACACTGTCCCTAATCTTTAAAGAGTTTTTTTAAATGAATTAAAATGTATTTATTTAATTTGGAGTGTAGAGAAAACCCTTACAAACCGTATCCATTATATAAAATTGCAATGTTAAAGTTAAATAACAACGTTCCCTTTACTAGAGACAACAAAAATCCCATATATATACTAGGCTATTTAATAATAGTTCAAATTTAAAATGGGCAATATTGTGCTGAATGTAGAACTTGACGACAACAACAATAATAACTAAGTACAAAATAAAAATATATATATACTAGAAGCTGGGTGTGCTCCTCAAGAGGACTATGGTATTGTAAATTTATTAAAGTCTTATATATTTTATATTTGCAGTTTTTCAAAGTACAACTGTTTACATGTAGTAGAAAGGTAAGCAAAAGAAATGTAATAACTTAATACTGATCTTCATTATGTTATGTGCAGGAAAAAAACATGAACTTCTGCGGAGAGTAATGTTCGCGCTGCGCTGTTGTAACTGATCACCGCGGCGCGGACACTGTAATACCGCGCTGTTTCATCCCACTTTTGGGTTGTTTGGCTTCCCATAGGGTTATTCCCCTTTTCCGTAAGTCAGTATTGGACGCCTGTTATAAGATTATTTATAATTCTCTTGACTTAAGACATGGCATCAGTGGACCAGATACATGCGAGTTATCGTTTAATTTGCTTGTTTTATTTATTTTGTCTTTATTTAATGTAATTTAATGCAGTGTTCATAGAGTAGATCTTTTTCAGATACTTTATTAATAGGAAGTCTTCTGTTTACTAGTGATTGCAGTCTTGTGATGATAAGAGATACACATATGAACCCTTTTTAAAGACTGTAATGATACACACACACACACATGCATACATACATATATATAAAGCTATAGGAATGACAGTAACGTTTTCAAAATGTGTTTTATCTTTAATCTTGTAAATAGATACAATATCGTAATATTTGAAGGTTTGTTTAGTCGGTGTTCCTATAAAACACAGGTTTCACCATGTATGCATTTGATTTACAGTGTTACTAGTCATCTGCTATCAAAATCAGTCCATTCACGATGATGTATATGAAAATTGATTCCTGTTTAATGAAAAGAAGCTTGTAATACATTCAGTTACAATGTATTTATTTATGTTCTTTTTGTTGCATTATTCTTTTTTCCTTTGCATTTGCAGGTTGTGTACTTGAATGCAGCAAATAACAACCGCCCAGTTCAGGAAAGTAAAAGCATTTGAATTTTATTTCTGGAAATGTATTGTATTTTTTTTTCTTTAAAACAGGGTCAAGGGAGAGCAAGGAGTGGAGGATGCACAGATTGCCAGGTTCATGTTTTCTTCAAGAGGCACTGAACAAGGGGAAAAGTGTCCTTAATTAAAGGTAAAAAGAGATGAGGTATGGTGACCCTATTTTAGTTACCCTGTCACCACACTGCTGTTTATGAATTAATCTAAGTAGATTTTAATGATGTATTTAACTGCTAAATCTTCAGGACATCAAAGAGCAACGAGCCATATCTAGACTGGGACATAGCAGTGATTTTTTATTTATTTACCCCATATCTGTTGAAAAAAAAAAAATACTAACAGGCATATTAGGACCAGTTGAATTCAGAAGGTCTTTGAGTGCCCTCAACCCATCCGAACTCAATTCAAATTCTTGAACAATAGCTCTGAAATCTTCACAGGCATCGTAAGAAGCTGCTATGTCACCATCTAGATCTGGCTCTTCAATGTCCTAATGATTTAGCAGTTAAATACATAGTTAAAAATCCACTTAGACTAATGTATAAACAGCAGTGTGGTGGTGACAGAGTAAAGAAAGCAGGGTCTCCATACCTCATATCTCTCGGATTGATAAATTTTGTGTGTATCAGTTCAATGTGCCACAGATGCTCTGAACTTCGATTGCCTTCTGAGGAGAGTGGATGATTCCAGGCTTCTGCAAATGTGTCCAAGTCTGCCTGAATTCTTGGGAGAGAAGTGCACATTGAAAAGGACCTCGACCACTGATATGTCAAGCAATCGTTATGCTTCCAGCGAGTGCAGCATGTCTAGTACTTGTTGGTCACCATGATTCTGACATCACACCAAATGCATTCAATCCTATAGAAACAATAAAAATTGAAATAAATTTAGGTTTAAAAACATCAGTTATTTATTAATAAATGTAAGATATTTGTAACTTAAAAGTGACATTGAAAAGCTACCTACAGATTACTTAAGTTACTAAATTTAGGCCTAAATGAAATTTCAGACAACTGTACTTTACCTTTAATTATGGACACTGGTGATGGTAATATTTTCAAGTGAGCGCTCAAAATACATTATTTAGGTAACACTTTACAATAATTTACTAACATGTTAATACACTTTAACACATTAACTACTCGAACCTTATTGTAAAGTGTTACAATTATTTGTTATTAAAGCATAAAAATGTTCACAAAAACACTGTTAAATTAAACAGAAAAGCAAGCAGGTGTGCATGATTTGGCGTGGCAGCCAATACAAATAATAACCGTTTCCTTTGGACCAGGCTCGGTTGCAGAATCACATCTGTGCTTCTGAAATCATTATCTTTTTTCTACATAGTGTAGTAGTTAGCTATCTCTGTGTCGTACGTGGCCGCTTGTCAAGCATGAAAAACGGGTACAGGGATGTCCGGCCCCCCCTCTGGCTCCGGTCCTGGGCTCACTACTCAGTGTTCAACAGGTTTCACTATATTAAAGGGGTCATATGATGTTGCTAAAAAGAACATTATTTTGTGTAGGCCTATTTGGTGAAATGTGTTTATGTAGTTTAAGGTTCAAAAAACATTATTTTCCACATACTGTACATTATTGTTTCTCCTCTATGTCCCACCTTTCCGAAACGCGTCGATTTTTACAAAGCTCATCAGTCTGAAAAGCGAGGTGTGCTGTGATTGGCCAGCTATCCAGTGCGTTGTGATTGGCTGAATACCTCAAGCGTGTGACGGAAATGTTACGCCCCTAACCATACTGTGATGCCGTGTCCCGGCCGGAGTGACGAGACAAAAACATTAAAACCCATCACAAACGAGGCATTTGTTGCATCCAGTGGGGACATAATTACGGATTATGATGACTTATACTGTCTTTTTACGTGTTGCATCGCGCCGCGTAAACATAAAACCATGTCTGCATTTGTGATCTGAGAAATGACAAACAACAAGCGCTACTCTACACTGTTCAAAACCTGCGTTTGAATCGTCAGTGGCAAATCCTTTAAATATAAAAAACGTACTTACAGTCTG
>NW_015540860.1:11929-12177 GCF_001515605.1 Sinocyclocheilus anshuiensis | reverse complement strand
ATATCTCTTTGGATTTGAGACTTTAGTCTTTGCAACTTTACAGATCTTCTTTATGCTCCAAGAGCTTGTAACACTCGAAAGAGAAAGGAAAAATTTAAATCGCATCATATGACCCCTTTAACTTTGATAAAGAATGTCTCTTTGGGTTTGAGACTTTATTCTTTGCAACCTGGGATCTTATCTATTCACGAACAGCTTGTAACACTCCAAAGAGAAAGGAAAACTTGAAATCGCATCATATGACCCTT
>NW_015540860.1:9583-11497 GCF_001515605.1 Sinocyclocheilus anshuiensis | reverse complement strand
AACCAGTACACACACACACACACACACACACACACACACACACACAAAGCAGCTTCACAATTCATGTTTGGGGGCATGACTGTAATTTATTTTAAGTCTTCTTTACCTTCTTGTACCACTAAAGCACAAAAAAAAACATGTTAATTACATGTTTGCTCAAAACTAGAATTACACAAGGAGGAAATACATTGACCATTCACAAAACATAGCAAGGAAACTTACACCTACTCACACACAAATGCATACTCAACCTCTGCCCACATTAGCAGCACCGCTGGCTGTAAACCTTCCCCTCATAAACAGCACTGGCTTTCTCACAGCAGCCTTACATGGCGCGAAATACAGAGGAAAGCGCGCACACTTCTGTAGGTTTGCACTCTCTCTCTCTTTCTCTGAACCGCAGTGTTCAAAGGCTTGTGTCAGCAGGAGAGAGATACAGCATCTGACAAATCGCTGGAACAGCCTTGCCCTGCGTTACCAACATGCCACCCGCACCAGGGAAAATATGTCGGTGCCAATAAACACATCTAGAGCACGCGGATACACAAGGAGAGACTGGAACAAAGCTGCAAAGGTTGTTCCCATGTTGCACGCTTTAAAGTGTCATCAAACGAGCTCTGTGGGTGATCTGGGTTAGTATGCAGTGCGAATATAACTGTTACCTGTGAAATCTGTCAAAGCTCTCTTGGAATACTTGATTCTGATTGGTCAATCGTGACATTCAGAGGTCAGATATTTCTTAACATTTACCGTCGTTCATGGCAACACAGTAACAACCGCAGACTGGCGCCATCTTGAGTCTCAGGTAAATTACCTTTTAAAGGGATAGTTCACCCATTTTTGTTATTTGCTCACCCTCATGTCGTTCCAGATCTGACAGCCTTTCTCTTTAATTAGTCACATTTACTGCTGCCCAGTAAAATTTTGCAGGCTAAATTGTAGTTCAATAAGAATCCACGTGATCTCGAATTTTACAAAAAAAAACGGTGCGGTCACGTTAATGAAATTGCTGTGAAATTTTGCGCAAAAATGTCCATTGTCTATAGTCAATAGTATAGCGACATAACGCACCACTCACAAATAAGTCATTTTCAAACCAAGCAGCTTTCTTTCGGTCAAAGTGGAAAATTAAACTAGCCTTTAGTTGAAACAACTGCGATATCTGCGAGGGGAAATCTTTTGCGCTCAAAAGGATTTCTGTTGCATGGATTGCTATTGTAATGAATTTTCCCAGAAAAAATCAAATAAAATAAAAATAATTACGGTACCTTGAGGGTGAAAGATTTCCCCATGCAGATTTAAAGGGTTAGTTCACCCAAAAATGAAAATTCTGTCATTAATTACTCACCCTCATGTCGTTTCAAACCCGTAATTCAATTCAATTCAAGTTTATTTGTACAGCGCTTTTCAAGATACAAATCGTTGCAAAGCAACTTTACAGCAAATTAAGTTTCTACAATATTTAGTGGTAGCTTATCAGTGGTGACTGTCAGTTAATGTACATATGGCAGAAATGTACGGAAAAATCAATTAAAGACGTAATCAATTAAAGACGTAATCAAACAGACGATGAACACTATTAACAGCAATTACTATATGATTTTAGTAAGACCTCCGATTCTCTGTACCTCCGTAAGACCTCCGTTCATCTTCGGAACACAAATTAATATATTTTTGATGGAATCTGAGAGCTGTCTGACCCTGCGTAGACAGCAACGCAACTGAAATGTTCCCAAGTCCAGAAACGTAGCAAGGAGATCTGCAGGGGTGTGGACTCGAGTCACTTGACTCGAGATTTGACTCGGACTCGAGTCCCAAATTTGATGACTTGCGACTCGACTCGAAATAATTAAAGAAGACTTGAGACTCGACTTAGACTTTGACAGCAATGACTCGAGACTTGACTTGGACTTG
>NW_015540860.1:6152-8887 GCF_001515605.1 Sinocyclocheilus anshuiensis | reverse complement strand
TGTTATTACTGTGTTAGTCCTGTGTGATTTCTGAGTTATTACTGTGTTATTACTGAGTTAATCCTTTGTTATTACTCTGTTATTCCTGTGTTATGCCTGTGTTATTACTGTGTTATAACTGTTTTATTAATGCGTTATTCCTGTGTTATTCCTGTTTTATTACGGAATTATTCCTGTTGTATTACTGTGTATTTCCTGTGTTATTTCTGTTATTACTGTGTTATTCCTCTTATCTCTGCTATTACTGAGTTATTCCTGTTATTTCTGTGTTATTACCATGTTAATCCTGTGTTATTAATGTGTTATTTCTGTGTTATTAATGTGTTAATTTGTTATTCCTGTTATTTCTGTTGTCACTGTGTTATTACTGCGTTATTAATATGTTATTACTTAGTTAATCCTGTGTTATTCCTGTGTATTCTTGTGTTATTCCTTTGTTATATCTGTGTTATTACTGTGTTATTAAAGTGTTATTCATGCAAAGTATGTTGCAGCTGTTATTTCTATGAAATTATGTTGTCTTTGCTATTCTGTTACTAATAAAATAGTTTTTTTCACTGTTTATCCTATTTTGGCACAAACCCTAAACTGAACTTGAGTAGTTTTACTAAGGGCACCCATCTCACATGAAATTGAACTATGTCAAACATATTCTACCTGCCTTCCTGATATAAATTACTATGAATTTGATATGGTAATTAATACCGAGACACTAATTTGGGCAAAAAGCACTAATGACTTGTTTAAGACTTGAATCTTACAGCTGAGGACTTGCAACTCGACTTGGACTTGCCTGTCTTGACTCGGGACTTGACTTGGGACTTGTCTGTCTTGACTCAGGACTTGACTCGAGACTTGAATGCAAAGACCCGAGACTTACTTGTGACTTGCAAAACAATGACTAGGTCCCACCTCTGGAGATCTGTAAAATAATCCATGTGACATCGGTGGTTCAGCCGCAATTATACGAAGCTACGATAATACTTTTTGTGCGCAAAAGAAAAAAAAAAAAAGATTTTATTCAACAATTCGTCTCCTCCGCATCCCCCTGTAAACAGCGTATGCTGTTCTGTGTCAGCTGCGTCACACGGATACGCTGTTTCCGTTCAGATCAAATCACAACAACGTAGGAAACAGATCCGGCGTGACACAGAACAGCATAGGTTGTTTACGTCCAGCGGATATTGTCTATGCAGGGTCAGACAGCTCTCAGATTCCATCAAAAATATCTTAATTTGTGTTCCGAAGATGAACGAAGGTCTTATGGGTTTGAAACGACATGAAGGTGAGTAATTAATGACAGAAGTTTAATTTTTGGGTGAACTACCCCTTTAACATTGGATTCAAATTTTCACATGAATTTGCAACAGAAAGCTGATTAGTTTTAAAGTGACTTTAAGCGATAGTTCACCCAAAAATGAAAATTCTGTCATTAATTACTCATCCTCATGCTGTTCTAAACCTGTAAGACCTTCGTTCATCTTCGGAACACAAATTATATTTCTGATGAAATATTTCTGATGAAATCCAAGAGCTTTCTGACCCTGCATAGACAGCAACGCAACTGACATGTTCAAGGCCCAGAAAGGTAGTAAAGACATTGTTAAAATAGTCCATGTGGCAACAGTGGTTCAACCATAATTTTATGAGGCTATGAGAATACTTTTTTGTGTGCAAAGAAAAAAAATAATGACTTTATTCAACAATTTCTTTCTGTTCCGTGTCAGTCTCCGACATGAGTTCAAGAGAGAACCATGACACATGAGTGTGCATGTGGTGCCTTGTGCATCACTTCACTGTCGACAGCAGACAATGTAGCTTTTTTCGCTAATGTGACCACTTTTATGCAGACACAGAAGATATTTTGAAGAATGTTGGTAACCAAACAATTTTATTGACCATTAATTTACACTGTACACTGTTATAGACTACTATTTTTTCTTTTAATAACATACAGGTAGAATTGGTATTGGTAAACGATGGCGCCGACGCTGATGGCTGCCTCCGTGGCGTGCTCCGCAGTTGTTTTTATGTTTTTGTTAGTTTGTCCTGTCTTTACTTATATCCCTGCAATCAGTTTCAACAGAGACAAATTGCTGGACATTCGGAAGTACACACCACCCGATATTTCACCGGTTTTCGATTATTCTGATGTTTTGCTGGACATTGTTGTCGGCGGAGCTGCGGCGCTGTTCAGATGCTTCAGGACGAGCAGACGGGGGAAGCGAGCCGGCGCGCTCGTGAAGCTCAGGCAGCGCGGATTCAGAACGCCGTTGCCGAGCATCCACCTGGCGAACCTCCGCTCTCTACCCAACAAAACAGACGAACTCCTTCTGCTCTCCCGGACAAATAAGGATTTTTCAAACTCTGCTGCTCTGTGTTTCACGGAAACCTGGCTGAATGACGCCATTCCGGACAGCGCACTACATCTGCCGGGCTTTCAGCTGTTCAGAGCGGACCTGCGACGCAGAATCAACGGGGAAATCACGCGGCAGCGGGACGTTTTTACATCAACGAAAGGTGGTGTACAGATGTAACAGTGTTAAAGAAGATGTGCTGTCCCTATCTAGAAGCGCTCTTCATTAACTGTAAGCCGTTCTATTCGCCGCGGGAGTTCCACTCGTTCATTCTCGTGAGTGTTTACATTCCTCCGCAAGCGCACGTGAGCATGGCTTTACAGAAACTCGCTGATCAGATCACAGAGACAGAACAACAACACCCGGACTCTGTTTTAA
>NW_015540860.1:990-4119 GCF_001515605.1 Sinocyclocheilus anshuiensis | reverse complement strand
CTCAGATTCCATCAAAAATATCTTAATTTGTGTTCCGAAGATGAACGAAGGTCTTATGGGTTTGAAACGACATGAAGGTGAGTAATTAATGACAGAAGTTTCATTTTTGGGTGAACTACCCCTTTAACATTGGATTCAAATTGACAGCAAAACTCTGATGATGGCGTGATTTATTTCTGATGTAATGCATGTGATGTTCAACTAAATACTCTAGCTTTGTACTGTAAACATACCTGGCAATAAAGCTCATTCTGATTCTGATTCTGAATTACACTATACAGTAATTCAGTACAGGTTTATGTTTTGCATTGCAAAAGTTGCTTTCACAATTTAAGGGAATTGCTGTGCAGTTGCCAGTGTGTTGCTATTTGGTTACTAAAAATCAGATGTCCATCCCTTTTATTGTCTAATTACTTGGGAAAGGAATAACATACCCTCTTCTCATCAAGCAATATGATTTGAGGCATCGTCCATAGCACAAACTGTGCAAGAGGAGTTAAATTAAGGTCTCGTCCTAATCCCTGACCATAAGCAAAACTAATAGTGATGTTTAATTTGCAAACACTACTACTTTGCTCCAATCTGCAATAGACCAGCTATGATCACAAAAACTGAAAATGAAAAGAGTGCCCCCCTATGGATTACCCAAGATATGAACACTATTCAAATCGAAACTTGTACAAACTTCACCTTGCAGTACCAAACATTCCTTCATTAGGTCACTACTGGAAGATCTTTTTGTAAGCTTTTTAAACAGGAAAAAATGACCATGGTTGTGGCTGCAATCAGTATAAACATACTGCTAAAGATGAGAACCACTGCTGCTGGAGTAAAATGTGTTTTTGTATTAAGCAGGCAAGATTCAATGCGTTATCTTGCTGAAATCCCTGTTGGCCGGTGTGCTGACACTCAGTAAGTCCACACACAGACATACAGGAATGCATATCTATGGACTCCAGGCAGAACCGCTGACTTAATGTAATCCGATACCCATCTAAGACAGCTTACCGAATAAAATACAAATACGCATCCGGACAAATAAAGACAGCATAAGCCAGACGTGTGTAAAAACATAACACTTTATACAAGTAGGCTGAAAAAAAAATTAAATGAATACACAACTACTTTACAAATACAAATGCTGTTGTCTCCCTCCCGAGTTATTTACATGTGTTCCTGACCCAACATCAATACAAAAAGACGTATTTATGACCGAAAGCCCCGACATTATATGATTTAGATACACAGAGGGAAAGTCTTGATTTAAGATAGCAGGCCAATGTAAACACACTAACAGCCAAGCTGAGGTCTGTCTCAACTGACTAATGGTGACATTGTTCATAACTATGCATAAGAAAAACGGAAATATTTCACAGATGTGTTTTCAGCGATGACATTTCTTCCAAATCGAAGTTGGGAGGGCGATACTTCCCACAGCTGCCGCTACCATGAATTGGCTACAGCACGGGATGGTTTTCTATTAATTTACTGTTAAATCACATTCTGAATTGTTGCACCACTTAACACAAACATTTCACACACAAGTACACGTCACTTGAGTTTTCAGATGGTACCCATCCATGCAGCTGAATTTATGTATATGGTGACAAGAATTAGTTTTAGGTGGGTTTCATGATACAAGCTAATATATTCAATTCTTCTACAGAGAGGGAGCTTTTGAATGGGTCACATATATCGAACTGAAGGTAGTTTGCCATTTCTACATCCCAAAAGGATGAGTTTGGTTCACCGAGCCTTGCTAATCTTGATTATCGTCATTAAATGCTTAAATAAAGGGATATTTACTGACACAAACCGCAAAGGGACAACACCACCACACTTATTAAAAAACATTGGGGGGGACACACATATAATTTGACTTATTGAACATTATGAATAATGTTGAGATGACCTGCCAAAAGAGTTCCTGGCACGCCAAATGAAGTGTTGAAGTGATCCAAACGCACTTGATCCATGACCTTAAGGATGACATGTTAAACACTGTATAAACAGAGCACGTAGCATGGTAGAAAAAAGTACAGCAAGCATTTAGTGGCTCAGTAAAGAGCTCAGTATGAAAATGAGCCGTCATACTGTTTTAAAGTCATGCTCGACTCCTGAGGAAGGAGCTTCAGTAAATAATCTGTAAAAAAAAAAAAAAAGAAACGGATTGGCCATACAATCCGTTGGCAGAATGATGTTTGATTAACATGAGACGTGGTTAGCTTATGAGTGTTGCTTCAAATTGTAAAATGCTCAATCCAGACTGTCAACGGTGAGTTCCTGTATTACAAAGGGTCAGTCTTTCCAAAACAAATGAAGGGATAAAAACAGCCCTATGTTATGCCCAAGTACCTTCTCCTCCGATCACTCTCTAGCTGCCACCGCTGGGTTTGGCAAGGGTTTTGGAGCGCATGGCAGCACCAGTGCGGGTGTTTCCTTTGCCCTGCTGGGGCTGTGGGGTGGCAGCGGCCTGCTGCGCTGGAGACTCTGAGGCGGTGGCGGCCGCGGCGCTCTGCTGCTGGGCCGGACTGTGAATTAGGGTGGGGGTTAATATGGCTGTATTTCTGAGGAGAACTGAACCCTGGGCCGGCCTGTGTGGCGGCGGGGTCTGGATTTGAGGGGAGGCTGCTGCTTCCGTAACAACCTGCTGCTGGAGGAGCTTCTCTTGCACCCCCTGTGTGGTTGTGGCGGTGCCTGTGGGGATGACCTGCACCTGGGCCTGTGCTGAACCTGCTGCGGGTGCTGCCTGCGTCAGGGCCACTGTCTGAGGCTGAGCCTGGATCTACACACACAAAATCAATTCAGCTGTCAGAATCAGGAGTTGCAATATCTTGTAATAATCAAAGAACTAGGATTGCATGAAAATAATAATATTAATAAAAAAAGTGTAAGTAAAAATATTAGAAGAATCTGATATAACTGGGATAAAAGTGTAAATATAGTATTAGTATTAAAGGGATAGTTCACCCAAAAATGAAAATTTGATGTTTATCTGCTTACCCCCAGGGCATCCAAGATGTAGGTGACTTTGTTTCTTCAGTAGAACACATGATGATTTTTAACTTTAACCGTTGCAGTCTATCAGTCGTATAATGCATGGCAATGGTAACAAAATCTATGAGAGTA
>NW_015540860.1:196-657 GCF_001515605.1 Sinocyclocheilus anshuiensis | reverse complement strand
AGGTACGATGGCTAATCAAAATGGTACTTACTTGCACTTATCCGGATTGTTCAAACCGACTTAAAACTAAAAGATTACTATCTCTCACGCGAACTCATTCGGGAGTGGTGAGTGCGTATTCCCAACTTCTGAGCCTGCTCGCCTGTAGTTATGGTTGATTGCTCTTCGGCTGGATATCAACACACCAATTAACGTAAACTACGCCAGAGCGCGTACACACCTCACGCACCGGATGCCGTGCTCGCGCTCAAAGCAGTTGGACATAGTGGTGTATTACAGGTAAAATATTATATAAATACTGTTCGGTTTCTCGCACAAACTGATCGTTTCGTGTCTTAGGACATCAATGTGTCGTCACGAGACGCAGGGTTTAATTTGGATTTGTCTGTGCATGTTTTTTTAACCCTCATAGATTTTGTTACCATTGCCATGCATTATACGACTGATAGACTGCAACGGTT
>NW_015540860.1:0-122 GCF_001515605.1 Sinocyclocheilus anshuiensis | reverse complement strand
CTGAAGAAACAAAGTCACCTACATCTTGGATGCCCTGGGGGTAAGCAGACAAACATCAAATTTTCATGTTTGGGTGGACCCTTTAAAGGGGTCCTATTATGCTCTTTTACAAAGTCTTGATT
>NW_015540859.1:952963-957385 GCF_001515605.1 Sinocyclocheilus anshuiensis | reverse complement strand
TGCCATCATGCAGTCACCGCCAAGTTCGCCGTTTGCGGAAGTGATTCAATCGCTCGCGGGCCTCCACCAAGAGCAGCATCAGGCATTGCTGGAAATGCGAGAGGACCAGGAACGTCGGTTCCGCGCCCTGGTGCAGGCGCAACAGGAGGACCGTGAGCTAATCCTCGACCGTGTGGTGCTGGAGCAGTTTATCGGCCGTCTCCCGAGGAGGATGGCGGAGTGGGTCCAGTGCCCCCGGCCGACGTTGCTAGACCTGGCCATCCAGTTGGCGGAAGACCAGATGGTGGCGTGCCCAGGAGTCGGCGAATCCTTGCCAGCTGTCTCTCTCTCTCTCTCTCTTCCCCTAATATTTCTTCTTCCCCTCGTCCTGTTCCCTTTCCTAGGTCCCATCCAGGAATCACTCCTCGAGTCCCTCCCCGGGGAAGAGGCGGCTCGCCTCCGGAGTCTGCCGCGACGGGCCTTCAGAAAGCCGAAATTAAATTCAATACGTGCTGGACCTGCGAACAAAACTCCACACCTTGGGGCGGCTGTCGATGGAGAATTTGTTACAGGCCCAGGACAGGCAGAGTCGGCTGTACAACAGGGGATCCAGGCTACGTAAATTTGCACCGGGAGAAAAAGTGCTTGTACTGCTTCCTACGTCTAGCTTTAAATTACTTGCCAAGTGGCAAGGACCCTTTGAGGTCACACGGCGAATTGGGGATCTTAATTATGAGGTCGTTCGTACAGATAGGAGCGGGGCACATCAGATTTATCACCTCAACCTCCTAAAAAAAATGGAGCGAGGCGGAGTCAGTGATGCTGCCGACGGCAGTGAGTGGGGAGGAGGATCTCGGGCCAGAAGTAAATACTAAACGGCAATCTCTAGCTCTGGCCCCTGGGGGAGACCACCTCTCGCCCTCGCAGCTCGCTGATGTCGCCAAGCTACAGGCTGCGTTTGCAGATGTGCACTCTCCTGATTTTTCTCTCCCCTTCTTGCTGCAGACAGACGCATCGCACAGGGGACTTGGAGCAGTCCTGGCCCAGGAGATAGAGGGTGAGGAACGGCCGGTGCTGTACATCAGTCGTAAGCGCTCTACGAGAGAGATGATGTACAGCACCATTGAAAAGGAGTGCCTAGCGATCCGGTGGGCTGTTCTCACCCTCCGCTATTATCTCCTGGGAAGGGAGTTCACTCTCTGTTCGGACCACGCGCCCCTGCAGTGGCTCCACCGCATGAAGGATACCAGTGCGTGGATCACTCATTGGTATCTGGCCCTCCAGCCATTTAAGTTCAAGGTGATCCACAGGCCGGGGGCGCAGATGGCTGTGGCTGACTTCCTCTCCAGGAATGGGGGTGGGGGCTGCAGGCCGGATGGCTCCCTGGCCTGAGTCGGGCAGTGGGGGTATGTGGCGAGGGGGGCATGGTTTAGCGGAGTCGGCAGCGGGAGAGATCGGTCGGAGACGAGCGGTGAGTAAGTAGGTCAAGTGTAAAATGACATTCACCTGCTTCTCATTTTAGTGATTGGCCTGGAGAGACCGTAAAAGACCGCAGGGGAAACAGAGAGGGAGAAAGAGACGGACTGAGGACTCGTGGGTGGAAGACTGTTGCCTGTGGACTAGAGAATTCGCCGAAGTGCTGTATAGGTCTGTTTATTTGAAGCGCCAGAGCGCCTGCCTGTTTTGTTGATTTAAGACAAGTGAATAAATTACCACGAGCCTCAGTCACGCCGACTCCGACTTCTTCCTTTCTTCCCGAACTACAAACTTTGTTACAACAATATGAATGAAAATTATAAAATATATTAAAATATGAAAAATGTTTGTGTAGTGTCTTACAGTTTTTGGTGTTGACAAATATAATTATAAATGTTTTACCAAATGTTATTGTTTGAATTGATATTTGTTTATAAAAAGTTCTCAGGACAATGTTTGGAGGATATTTGCATATTTTACATAATGTTTAAACATTCAGAATTAAGTTTTTCTGATCATTTTCCTAACAAGATGAAAAATCTGGACATTTGGAATGTTTAAAAACATTCAGAAATAATGTTTTAGTAATGTTTTCAAGATGATAGAATGGAATGTTTCTATAACGTTCACATAAACCAAGAAAAAACGTTCCTAATACATGAAAAAAAAATGCTAATTTTAAACATTTAAAGAACACTCACTAATAACATTTTCGTAACGTTTTCAAGATGATAGAATGGAATGTTCCTGTAACATTCACATACACCAAGAAAAAACGTTCTTAATACATGAAAAAAACTAGACATTTTAAACTTTTAAAGAACATTCCGTAATAACGTTTTCGTAACGTTTTCAAAATGGTAGGATGGAATGTTCCTTTAACGTTCGCAGAAACCCCACAAAAAAAGTTCTCAATACATTAAAAAAACTGGACGTTTTCAACGTGTACAAAACATTCGGAAATAACGTTTTCATAACTTAATGGGAATGTTAGCAAAACGTTCTGATAACTCATTTTTGTTAGCTGGGAATATGAATATTGAGTACTCCTGCCCTGAGAGCAGTGCATAGTTCAGTAAAAATAACAGTAATGGGGACCTATTGAGTACTCCTGCCCTGAAAGCAGCACATAGTTCAGTAAAAAGAACAGTAATATGAATATTGAGTACTCCTGCCCTGAGAGCAGAGCATAGTTCAGTAAAAATAACAGTAATGTGGACCTGTTGAGTACTCCTGCCCTGAAAGCAGCACATGGTTCAGTAAAAAGAACAGTAATATGAATATTGAGTACTCCTGCCCTGAGAGCAGAGCATAGTTCAGTAAAAATAACAGTAATGGGGACCTATTGAGTACTCCTGCCCTGAAAGCAGCACATAGTTCAGTAAAAAGAACAGTAATATGAATATTGAGTACTCCTGCCCTGAGAGCAGAGCATAGTTCAGTAAAAAGAACAGTAATAGGGACCTATTGAGAGTAATAACGTTTTCGTAACGTTTTCAAAATGGTAGGATGGAATGTTCCTTTAACGTTCGCAGAAACCCCACAAAAAAAGTTCTCAATACATTAAAAAAACTGGACGTTTTCAACGTGTACAAAACATTCGGAAATAACGTTTTCATAACTTAATGGGAATGTTAGCAAAACGTTCTGATAACTCATGTAAATAGAACAGTAATATGAATATTGAGTACTCCTGCCCTGAGAGCAGAGCATAGTTCAGTAAAAATAACAGTAATGTGGACCTGTTGAGTACTCCTGCCCTGAAAGCAGCACATGGTTCAGTAAAAAGAACAGTAATATGAATATTGAGTACTCCTGCCCTGAAAGCAGCACATGGTTCAGTAAAAAGAACAGTAATATGAATATTGAGTACTCCTGCCCTGAAAGCAGCACATGGTTCAGTAAAAAGAACAGTAATATGAATATTGAGTACTCCTGCCCTGAAAGCAGCACATGGTTCAGTAAAAAGAACAGTAATATGAATATTGAGTACTCCTGCCCTGAGAGCAGAGCATAGTTCAGTAAAAAGAACAGTAATAGGGACCTATTGAGTACTCCTGCCCTGAGAGCAGCACATAGTTCAATAAAAGAACAGTAATATGAATATTGAGTACTCCTGCCCTAAAAGCAGCACATAGTTCAGTAAAAAGAACAGTAATATGAATATTGAGTACTCCTGCCCTGAGAGCAGCGCATAGTTCAGTAAAAAGAACAGTAATTTGAATATTGTGTACTCCTGCCCTGAGAGCAGCACATAGTTCAGTAAAAAGAACAGTAATTTGAATATTGAGTACTCCTGCCCTGAAAGCAGCACATAGTTCAGTAAAAAGAACAGTAATATGAATATTGAGTACTCCTGCCCTGAGAGCAGTGCATAGTTCAGTAAAAATAACAGTTATATGAATACTCCTGCCCTGAGAGCAGCACATAGTTCAGTAAAAATAACAATAATAGGGACCTAATGAGTACTCCTGCCCTGAAAGCAGCACATAGTTGCCATATAGTTACGCTCCCTTTCACCCTTCCATCTTTCCTCTGTATTGTCATCCTCTCTTCCCTCACCCACCCATTTCTCATCTCTGGATGTAAATCCAGCAACTGACCCTTTATGATCCACTTTAACTTCTTGTCAAGACAATATCTGTCTAGACAGGCCAGTGCATGCTACCCCTTCTAACCTAAAAAGTTGCCCCACGTATCATCATCTTTACAGTATTTTTGCTGAGCAGTCTTTTGGGTGGCTCACCAATGTACTAGATTTCTCTAATACAAAAAATTAAGTAGGCTTGACCAAAATTTTTTGTGGGGAGAAGAATTTGTTGAAGATGGTAGTGTAGCAGTTCTTCAATACCGATGTTAGCATGTCTTCCTTCAAACAATCTTAACCCTTGTATGAATCCTAGCTTCTCCCAAAGTACTGTCTGTGAGATATAATTTTATACCTGAAGACAAAAGGGCTAGAAACAA
>NW_015540859.1:950026-952822 GCF_001515605.1 Sinocyclocheilus anshuiensis | reverse complement strand
TACTCCTGCCCTGAGAGCAGCACATAGTTCAGTAAAAAGAACAGTAATATGAATATTGAGTACTCCTGCCCTGAGAGCAGTGCATAGTTCAGTAAAAATAACAGTTATATGAATACTCCTGCCCTGAGAGCAGCACATAGTTCAGTAAAAATAACAATAATAGGGACCTAATGAGTACTCCTGCCCTGAAAGCAGCACATAGTTGCCATATAGTTACGCTCCCTTTCACCCTTCCATCTTTCCTCTGTATTGTCATCCTCTCTTCCCTCACCCACCCATTTCTCATCTCTGGATGTAAATCCAGCAACTGACACTTTATGATCCACTTTAACTTCTTGTCAAGACAATATCTGTCTAGACAGGCCAGTGCATGCTACCCCTTCTAACCTAAAAAGTTGCCCCACGTATCATCATCTTTACAGTATTTTTGCTGAGCAGTCTTTTGGGTGGCTCACCAATGTACTAGATTTCTCTAATGCAAAACATTAAGTAGGCTTGACCAAAAGTTTTGTGGGGAGAAGAATTTATTGAAGATGGTAGTGTAGCAGGTCTTCAATAGCGATGTTAGCATGTCTTCCTTCAAACAATCTTAACCCTTGTATGAATCCTAGCTTCTCCCAAAGTACTGTCTGTGAGATATAATTTTATACCTGAAGACAAAAGGGCTAGAAACAATACTGTTAGGACCTTCCCACTGGAGAACCTGCAATCTACAAGACGTTCCTGAGGAATGCTGTTCCTTTGTTATTCTAATGGTATGGACCATTTGGTTCACACCTTTATAGACACAATTACATTATTTCTTTCACAGAATGACCAACTGAACTTTAACCAATCAGGTTTCAGCAGCAGCCATTCAACTGAGACTGCTTTACTATCAGTCAGTGTAGCCCTGCAGACAGCGAAAGCTGATTCCAAATCATCAGTTCTTATTCTGCTGGATCTATCTGCCACTTTTAACACTGTAAATCATCAGATTCTCCTGTCTACCATCACCGGATCTGCACTCCACTGGTTTGAATCTTCTCGTTTTCCCTGGCACTCCGACTCCACAGCATGATTTCATCATACTGCTAGGGTCATCAAAAATTATTCCTTGGTGACCAGCTGACCTTCAAGGACCATATTGTAAAGACAGCTCGACCATGCAGGTTTGCATTGCACAACATCAGGAGGATCAGGTCCTTCCAAACAGAGCATGCTGCACAACTTCTTGCGCAGGCCCTTGTAATTTCTAGTCTGGACTACTGCAATGCTTTTGTGACTGAGATTCCATCATGCGCAATCAAACCTCTACAAATGATTCTGAATGCAGCGGCACGACTGGTCTTCAACAAGCCCATAGGGGCCCACTTCACACCTCTCTTAATCTCCCTGCACTGGCTACCGGTTGTGGCTCGCATCAAGTTCAAGACAATGATGTTTGTGTACAGAACAGCCACAGGCTCAGCACCCTCCTACTTCCTCCTCACTCTTATGAATCTACATCCCCTCCAGAAGCCTGAGACCTGTAAGCAAGCGATGCCTCGTGGTAACATCACAGAACACACATGGCTGGTGAAATGATCTTTCCACAATCACAGTAATTAACAGAACACCCTACACATTATCTAAACGCAACATTAATTTAATCCCATACCTGACCCATTTGACATAAAAAGTAGGACTCACCTGCATTAAATCTCCTACATGAGGTAGACAAAACTCATTTATTAAAACTTTTATTCAAATTGTGAATAGATTAAATACAGAAAGCAAGCAAACAGCGCTCCCTTTAATATAATCACTACAGCTGTCAATCAGTGGCAGCATGACTGGTTACATTGTTCAGCGTGTACTGGACCGAGTCGAAAAAAAGTCTTGGCTATTGGACTCGCCCGTGCTTGTCACCGTCCGGCCCGCACTTGCACCACACCCAACACATAAATATTATTCCACCCGTTACATCAAATATTAGCGATTCACCTGCATGTACCCCTCCGCATGCAGGACTCTGGCTTCCCCCTTTGTGGACAACATAATAGATAACTCTGGGCCCAGAAAGTGACTGTAAATTAGGTTTACATGAAATATGTTTGAAATTTCATTCTGCGTCTTCTGAGATTTCATTGTAATCCTTCTCATAAAGTCACTGAATTAACCATTATCTGTTCACCTGATTGTGTTGCCGTCTGCGTGTTATGTTAGAGCATTGTTGAGAGAGAACAAGAATGTATTGGAAACATATTACCGCCTACCTGATGATTTTTTTTTTATATCTCTGAAATATATGATAGTATTCTTGAGAACAATCTTTTAATGTATTATTGAAGAAAATATTAGTTAAGTATCAAAGAAAGAAAAAAAAATTGCCATAATATGGACTTTTGTAAATGCTGTGATACTGTGATGCTCAGATACTGTTATTTCCTTCTCACATTGCTGATTTCACCATTAACTCTTCCCCTTAACAGTTTATTGCTTTATATAGTATAATTGTAAACCTTGACCATCAAAACATCCCCTTTTCTGTGTTATCACTTTTGGTTCAGGAGATATAGTTCAACAACGTCGTTTGCTTTTTTACTTAATCTTTTTATTTTGGTGCGTCAATCTGTTAAAGGGGTGCTATTATGCTTTTTCACTTTTTCAACTTTAGTTTGTCTGTAATGTTGCTGTTTGAGCATAAAAAAGATCTGCATTGTTACAAAGCTCAAAGTCCACTTCAAAAGGAGATATTTTGTTTAACAGAAATCACTTTTCAAAAACTACAACGAACGACTCGTTTGGACTACAACGCATATTTTCCGGGATTTG
>NW_015540859.1:944000-949505 GCF_001515605.1 Sinocyclocheilus anshuiensis | reverse complement strand
ATAAAAAATTACTCATTATTCTGATTTTCCACTTCTCTGTTTTGCACTCCCGGTTGGACTGTACCAGTGGCGGAGCGGGGGGTGGGGATGTATGGGATGATATTAGACTCAAAATGATTAATAGATCTTTGGTAACTGGTTTGGTACACTGGACTGAACAACCTCCAGCTTGAGGATGCATGGCGCAACTTCCCATCCAACCCAGAATTTGAGAAGTGTCCTCAGGTTGCTAGGTGATGCTATGACAAACGAGAAAGAGAAATATATATATAGTGCAAGTTATTGTGCAATGTTCACATTTAACAGAAAAAACTTTTAAAAAATCTTTAAGTAGTACCATCTAGTAATACAAAAATATTACCATGTTCGACAAAGGTTCTGAAAAGGCCTGTAACAAGATTAAGTTTCTCAGGCTGTATGTCGTCAGCATCACTGTCGTCGCTGTCTTCAAGTACTTCTGTACTTTTACTTAAGTAAAAATCTGTCTTTACAACTTTTACTTGTAATGGAGTAATATTTGACAAGAAATATCTGTACTTTCATTCAAGTAATAGAGTTGAGTACTTTGTCGGCTCTGCCTATATGTCTACATTAATTATATAAGATTCTGTATAAATATGCAACATTTCTGCCACAATACCACAGTTACGGTTACTACAGTAAATCAAAATGTTGGTGATTTGTGGATTGAAAAGTATTCTTACTGCATTGTTGTCGCACAATGTTCCTCCTGTTTTCTGCGTCAGTGTTGTTGAGAATGTTAGCGCTGTTTCATCTGCCTTTACACTAGTTTAAATCACCGCGGAATCTGTGGTTTGCATCGGAAACCTCTGCTCCAAACGCTTAAGACAGCTGCGGGCCGCGTAACATTCATCCACGGGCCGCATTTGGCCCGCGGGCCGTAGTTTGGACACCCCTGGGCTAGGGTCTATATTTGAGGCCCATGCAGGGCTCTAATCCACTTCATCCAACGCTGTTTTTCATCTGTGAGCATGCTCTTGATAGATGTATTTTACTATTTTGTTGAGTGTAAAACGTGACACACTCGTTCTGCTCTCGCTGATCATTTGGTCCTCAGGAAAAAAACTGCAGGCGCCCCTGACTTCAACTTCTCTTTTTCTGGTGAGATATCTCTACTTTTACTTAGTGTGGCACTGGGCACCGGTTTGGAGCGATTGACAAAATAAATGACAAAAATAAATATCTCTCTAACAGCAAACCAGCACAAACGCTCGTTTAAGCGGCATAGTTGTGGAGATGGTTTGTTATTTGGGGTGGTGCTTCCCAGAGGAACGTGTGTGAGCGCTGAGCAGTCGATTGCTGCCACTTACGCTCAATTAAAGCCACAGTGCATTTTCTTGCCCCCCCCCCCCCCCAAAATAAAACAAATTAACTAATTAATTAATAAATAAATAAATTAAAAAACCTGTAAATAATAAATAAATAAATAAAATAACTCGGAAGAAATCCTGCAGGCGCCCCTGATAAGAACAATGGGGCTGGTTGCAAGGCCGGTCATGGGTTCAATTCCCAGGGAATGCATAAACTAATAAAAAGCATACCTGGAATGCAATGTAATTTGCTTCAGATAAAAGTATCTGCCAAATGCATAATGTAAATTTAAGCTACATTTTAATTTATAATAACGTGTCATGGCCAGATGAGCATCTGTATGCACTGATGTCCGTATGTCAGAAATGAGACTTGTAGGTTTGGCCTTTTGTACATTATGTCATGTTCTTTTGCCTTGTCTTTGGTCTCCTTTTCCTCATTAGGGTTATGGTTAAGGTTTGATTGCTTGGATGGAAGAATGAAGGTTGGATCTAACTTAAATCCAGCATAATCAGCAAATGTCTGGCACAATAGTATAATAGTAAATGCATGATTGTAAATGCCTGGTAATTCATTGTTAGCAATCGTGTTGATTAGTCAGCAATCATATATTTTTGGATCTCATATGAAGTTGTAGATTCAAAAATACAAATTATAGTCAAACATGTTCATGCATAGTTTAGCTTGTTCCACTGATTTTAGAGTACTGTGAGAAAAAGAAAATTCACACTATCAAGAACATACTGTGTGAGTCACTGTTGGCTTGCCTGTACCTTAGATGCTTGCAGCTGTTGACCCACTTGCAGAAGATACATTCTCATGTTTTGCTCTGTAACCCTACTGTATCATATTTGATACTAACATTTCTAAGGCCTCTAAATGATCAACATCATCAAAACTGCTGAAAATCTGTTGAACAGAATCTACTACATGCCTTGTCGTCATATTGATAGTTTAGACTTTTTATCAAGTAATAGGTCTTTTAATATAATTGCACAAATGTCCACTTTCAGCTTGTGTTTCACATGTCTTTTTGATGTGAAATCTTGACTGATTTTTATAAAATAAATGTTAAGAATAACTTTGATATTGTTAGTACTATTTCAAGATGAACACTTACTGGACTGAAGAAACCTATCTTTACTTGAATATCCAGGCATCACTTTTTTAGAAAAATCATGTTCAAATGTGAGTTTCAAATATGATGATCAGGCTTTTGGGAAAGGTCTCAATCACCAATGTATTGTAGAATTTCATATTACTTTTTGATTATATAAATATCAGCATCTGCACTAAATTGCTAATTTTTTGCTCAGTTTATGCCTCTGAATAAAACTGAGGTGTTCTTTCCTCCTTGAGTTTGAGCTTCATATTCTCATACTCCATACTACATGAGTCAAAACAGTCTAAAAAAAAAAAAACTTATGGATTTTATAAAATGTTGTCTAAAGTTTGAAAAAAATTCTTCCATAAAAAAAATTCAAAGTATAATTTCATATGTCAGGCTTTACAGGGATAATGTCTCAGGTTTGAGGAAGTGTTGTTTTTGTTTGCCAACTGCTGAAAAATATAAAGAACTCGAGGTAAAAAAAGAAAGATGCAATTAGGTTATTGTAAAATGTTTAGATGATTTTTCAATATTGCCAGTAATTAATAAAATGTGATAGAAGTAATTTGTCATTTTAAACAGCTTTAATACTAATAATGGTAAATTGCTTGAATATGTATTTCTTGTATCTTTACTGGCTGACAGATTTCTATCATTGCCTACTAAGGGCTAAGCACTAAAAGTATGGTTCCCTTTCAGTCGGTCACTCCGAGTCACATCGATGACCGATGAATTGGGATCTCACTTAGAGAGACCAATCCACTTCGAGTTTATACTAAACAAGTCAATGCACACTGGCATGTGATGATTGCATCCAGCTGCCGCTGATCGCAGCACGAGTATAACTAGGCAGCAGTTGCAACGCATAATCAGCTTTTCGCTTCAGAGCCGAGCGATCACATCGTTCTGCTCCTGACTACTCTACTGAGAGAAGAAGACTGAACGAGTTCAGCTCGCTCTTTGGAGCTCTTGGTGTTGGCGGTACGGCATCCTTTGGAGCTCCTCCCGACGACCGGATGTCGATCGCTGCATCGGAGGGTGAGCCAGAGCTTTCTGGAGAGGAAGTTTCGGCTGTGCTGCCGTTCTCTGGGCGGCGGCAATGCATGAGTCAGATCGGAACGGCTATGCTTTCCCGGGCCGCCGAGAGGGTAGGGCTCGAGTGGAGACCTCCACCGTGTCCCGAGCTCTCAAGGTTGGATGACTGGTTTCTTGGGGTAGCTTGTGCTGGTTCTTAGCGCCTTTCCCGTTGCCTTTCTTCCCAGAGGTACATGGGGAGCTTGCCAGGTAGTGGATGGCACCTTTTACTGCCAGAAGCTGACCTGCTAGCTTCTCATCCCTCACCACCCTCCATAGTGGTGCAGCTAGGGGGATATGCGGGGGTCCCCCCTGTGGAGCAGTCGGTTGCGATGCGGTTGTGTCCTAATATCGCCTCCACCTAGCAGGGCAAACCGTGCCTGTAGGTACTCGTCTGGTCTGTCTGGCGATGCTTATGCGGCCTGTGGAGAAGCTGCCTCCGCCTTACACGCTACGGCGTTACTGCAGGTTCTTCAGGCTACAGCACTGAGGGACCTGCACGAGGGTGGTCACGATCCGGAAGTTCTGAAAGAGCTCTGAACCGCAACTGATCTCTCGCTCCGAATGACGAAGGTCACCACGAGTTCTCTGGGTCGTGCGATGTCCACACTTGTGGTCCAGGAGTGTCACCTCTGGCTGTGTCTGGTCGACATGAGGGATGCTGACAAAGTTCGATTCCTCAAGGTCCCTGTTTCCCAGACCGGCCTCTTCGGCGACGCAGTCGAGAACATGGCCGAGCAGTTCTCAGCTGCACATGAGCAGATTGAGGCAATCCGACATGTCCTGCTGCTGCCTCCACCCGGCCGCAGCGCCTCAGCCTTTTTTCTGTCTCTGGGTCCCAAGAGGGCATGAAGAGTCGCGGACGGTCCAACACCGGACCACACTCATCCTCCTCTCTCGCCAGCCTCTGCCAAACTGTGGAACCAGGTAAGCATTGCACCGCACACTCAGACCCCTCTTCAGTCTGACCAAGAGCCGGGTCCCTGCGTTCCACCTCGCTGCCCCACCGCAGGTACGTCGGTGGTCCCCTGTCTTGCGTGCAGAGATCGCAGTCCTACTGGCGAAGGATGCGATAGAGCCGGTCCCTCCAGCCGATATGAAGACAGGGGTTTTACAGCCCTTACTTATTTGTACCCAAGAAAGGCGGTGGGTTACGACCAATCTTGGATCTGCGTGTCTTGAACCGGGCCCTTCACAAGCTACCGTTCAAGATGCTCACACAGAAGCGCATCTTCGGTTGCATCCGTCCCTGCCTACCCAGCCCATCTCGCTGGCTCCTGCGGACCATCTGACTTGGCTATGCGATTCAGTTCACCCAGAGTCCTCCCAAGTTCAGGGGCATCCACTTTACTTCAGTGAAGGCTGCAGATGCCCCTGTCTTGTGTGCAGAGATCGCAGTCCTACTGGCGAAGGATGCGATAGAGCCGGTCCCTCCAGCCGATATGAAGACAGGGGTTTTACAGCCCTTACTTATTTGTACCCAAGAAAGGCGGTGGGTTACGACCAATCTTGGATCTGCGTGTCTTGAACCGGGCCCTTCACAAGCTACCGTTCAAGATGCTCACACAGAAGCGCATCTTCGGTTGCATCCGTCCCTGAGATTGGTTTGCAGCGATCGACCTGAAGGACGCGTACTTTCATGTTTCGGTCCTTCCACGCCACAGGCCATTCCTGTGGTTCGTGTTCGAAGGACTAGCATATCAGTACAAGTTCCTGCCCTTCGGGCTGTCCCTGTCGCCCCGTGTCTTCACGAAAGTTGCGGAGGCAGCCCTTGTTCCCCTGAGAGAGCAGGGCATTCACATTCTCAGCTACCTGGACGACTGGCTCATACTAGCTCCATCAAGAGGGTAGGGGACCTGCACACATTTTCGGTCGACGATTCATGCCTACACTCTAAAAAATGCTGGGTTAAAAAGGGATGCTGGGTCAAAACAACCCAATAGCTGGGTTTGTCCCTTTTTAACCCAGCGCTGGGTTATATTTAACCCAGC
>NW_015540859.1:936281-943983 GCF_001515605.1 Sinocyclocheilus anshuiensis | reverse complement strand
TAGAGTTTGGGCCGGCTGACTCCCAGGTAATCCTGAGGCTCCGGCCCAGCTATGTGCCCAAGGTTCCCACTACTCTCTTCAGGGATCAGGTGGTAGCTTTGCTTTGTCCCGTCAGAGCCTTGAGATGGTACATAGACCGGACACAAAGCTTCAGGACCTCAGAACAGCTCTTGGTCTGATATGGAGGCTGGCAGAAGGGGAAGGCCATCTCCAAGCAGAGGATGGCCCACTGGATAGTGGATGCCATCACCCTGGCTTATCAGGCACAGGGTGTGCCCTGCCCGTTCAGGTTGCAAGCTCACTCTACTAGAAGTGTTGCATCCTCCTGGGCACTGACTCGTGGTGCCTCGCTGACAGATATTTGTAGAGCTGCAGGCGGGGCGACCCCCAACACGTTCGCTAGATTCTATAACCTTCATGTGGAGCCGGTATCCTCCTGTGTTCTCACTTCAAATGGGTAGAAGCACTGAGAGGCCCTGGTTAGTGTCGGCTTGATAAAACCGCTCCAGAGAGTCCATACTGTAGAACCTGTCAAGCTCCTCTATCGCCTAGGCAGCCAGACGTGGCGGAACGTCTGGCGCCAGGCCCTCACTCGATGAATCCGTGAGAACCGGTAGAGGGCTGGGTTCCATATGTAGAGACCTAAGTGGATTCCATATGTGTAAAGTCCACGCTAGCCTCAGAGCCTGTGTTTCCCCGACAGACTTTCTGCCATTTTCCAGGAGGGTTACAATCACCTCTAATCTTCCATATGTACCTAAACGGTTGTTCATATGTGTAAGTGCTTCCGAAACCTCCTTCGGGAAGGATGGGGCTTCCGCAATGTTCCGGTTCCAAGTGGAACGGGTACGTTTTCCCAGTGTTATCCAATCTCACTGAGTGGGTAGTGCTATGACAACAGTGACTGGCCTTCTTGTTGCGAGCCCCGGCCTACACCAAAAAGGGGCACAGGAGGCTCGCACAAGACACTGGAAGGGGCAGCATCCATGGGGCTTTGGTAGGGATCCCAATTCGTCGGTCACCGACGTGACTCGGAGTGACCGACTGAAAGGGAACATCTCGGTTACGTATGTAATCCTCGTTCCCTGGAGGTGGGAATGGAGACGTCACATCCTGTCGCCACAGCTGCTGTACCACCACTGAGCGGCCAGGTCACCAGCTCGGCTCCTCAGCGAAATCCTGAGTATGCGTTGCACCTGCTGCCTAGTTATACTTGCGCTGCGATCAGCGGCAGCTGGATGCAATCATCGCATGCCAATGTGCATTGACTCATTTAGTTTACACTCGAAGTGGATTGGTCTCTCTAAGCGAGATCCCAATTTGTTGGTCACCGACGTGACGTCTCCGTTCCCTCCTTCAGGGAACGAGGGTTACCTACGTAACCGAGAAGTTTTTGAACCAAGGCACCAGTTCACAGCTATGCATCTGTCGTCCTGCACCTGCTAGACTCTAATACAAGACAGCTCTAGTGCAACAGAGGCTTGGATTGTTGAAGCAAGAAACAACTGTTGTTACATTTTCAATTTTAACACAGTTAAAGGGATAGTTCGCCTGTTCAAATGTCCCGTATCAGCAGAAATCTCCTGATCACACCCAGTTAACATGGCCTTTGCATGGACAGACCATCTCACAACATTTACAATTCAGACCCACACAGAATAAACAGATTTTTATACCAGTTTGCATTATCAAGCAGCATAACAGCTAAAATAACAGATTGTATGTTGCATACATTCAAGTTTTAAAACTCTTGCTTTCCCGGAAGTTCAGAACCAATAATTCACCGCTGGAACGTTCAATGATTCCCCATCCCAGGGGAACAGAGGTGGCTGACAACCACGTATCCATTGGAATGGTGTTAATCCAGTCTCTGGTTGACAAGGAGAATTTTGAGCATACCCGGCCCACATTAGGAACAGGTGCCGCAAAAGGTGTAAAGAAAGCACTCGATTTCCTAGATCTTCCTCCTTGTTTGCCCAGTGGTCGGAAGATGTTATCCAGACTGTAATTTGATGGTCACACGCAGGAGTGAAAAGAGTGCATAAATCAACTACATTATATGAGGGCGACCCTGGGTCTTCAAGTACAATCCTGTTCTTTTCTTGGTCAACCGGAGAAGTCTTGAAATGGGGTAATCTTTGTACTTTGTATTTACTGTTTTCCTAGTTGTCCTATGCTACATCTCCACATTGCAAGACCATCTCCATCAATTTCACTTCCATCAAAAGTCTTCTATAACAACAGTCAGTTGAGATCTTGTCATGTTACTCCACCTATCAAGATGTCTTCTGCCCTAAACAAGCATCTCAGTTACTGCCACACCAACCATGGGACTGTGCCACTGACATACTGAGCCCTTCTGGGTGAGCCAGTGCCCCATGGAAATATTTATCCACTCTCTCTTCCAGAACAGAAGGCAATTTATGAGCATGTCGAAGCAGTGGTGTTCCGTCCATATAAGCTGCGAATGCTCCGCATACCCAGGCCATTTGAGAGAATAAGTTCACGGGATAATTCATATAAACATGATTATAAGTTGATCCCTTGTCTTTTGAAATGTAACTTTAACTTAACTTAAAGAGTTAGGAATAAGTACGTAAAATGATTTATTTGCCAAACGGCAGTCATTTTCTTTAAATCTACTAGTTGCGGTTGCTTCCAGGTGAGCGGATTCTCCGCAGCTTTCTCGCCTCCGCTCTATTGCTATGACCCGTCAGGATTGTAGCGTGTTCTCAGTGTTTTGCTGGTCTGCGGGATTTCATGCGCGAGGTAAACTGTCTGCGAAGCACTCGCCCAAGTGGAAAAATGTGCTGTTCCTGTCAGATCTCGATTGCCGAGAATCACATTGTGTTTGATGCAAAACCAACTCGACTAAATAAAAAGAAAAAAAACACTAACTGTATATTTTTATTTTCTCAAGCAAAGCTAATTTTAAAAGTCCACTGAAAACATATTTTCTTACATTTTTGGTCATAGACAGTGTATGTTGAAGATTTACGTTATTGTCAACGTTATTTCCTAAGCAGTAAATTGTAAAATATGTTTATAAAAACGTGGCGTATATAAAATTTTAATAATATCATCATAAAAACATCATTTGGTATACTCCAGGAACCGAACATCTCTGAGTACCAGTTCTTCCTCAAGGCAGAGAAATAGACCTTTCACCAGTCTTCCACCCAGTTCCTAGGTTACCATATCAGTGCAGAGGGCATCAAGATGGACAAGGGGAAGATAGAGGCAGTATGCAACTGGTCAACACCTATCAACAAAAAACTTCAAAGTTTTCTTGGCTTATCTAGCTTCTAAATGTGATTCCTCAGGAACAACAGCTCCATCACGGCTCCACTCACTTCCCTCATTTTGTTGTTGAAGTGGATTGAAGTGGATGCCTCTACAACCTTCATGCACTGCCTTCTCCAAGAAACTCACCCTGGTGGAGCAAAATTATGACATTAGGAACCCTGAGTTACTTGCCATCAAGCTTGCCTTAGAAGAATGGAGGCATTGGTTGGAAGGGACCATCATCTGTTTGTCCTCACAGACCACTGAAAAATAGAATATGTTTGCGGTTTGTGTAACTAGACACAGCGTAAATTTACATTTAATTTTTGGGTTTCACTTTGTTTTGATGGTCCCTTTAACACATTCTTTTGACTATAAGTAATGTTGCACCTACATATATTTTAACTTTTACTATAGTGTTAGTAGAGTATTAGTAAAGTGGTAGGGTTAGGGTTAGATTAAGTTGACATGTATTTGCTAAGTTACTTATAGTCAGTAGAATGTCTGTTGGGAGACCATCACAATAAAGAGTTAGCAGATATGAATCAGATGGTCTTCTAATACTCTAATGAGTGTTAGTTGACAAGTGCAAGGTTACTTATTGTCAACAAAATGTTCAAAAGGGGTGTTACCAATTTTTGTCACATGAATGTTAAAAAACCTTGTTTAAAATAGCAATTTGTTTTGTATTGTAACTGATTATCAGTTACAGTTATCCATATTTGTAAATAGGAGTAATAGATTACTTATTTATCAGTATTTTCATACCATGGACAAAAGTGCTTAAATATTTTAACATCACTGTCTAAGCTTAGGGTTAAGTTTTATTTAGGGTTCATTTTGATGGGTTGGTGTGTTGTTGTCACAATCACAATCTACAGTCACCATACCTGTCACTTCTGCACTCTACGTTTCCCAGAATCCCTCCTGGCTCAGACCAGTGGTAAGTTCAAGCTCAAACCAGTGCGCAACATTTTGCTATGGTTTCCGGGTTG
Source organism: Sinocyclocheilus anshuiensis (assembly GCF_001515605.1). NCBI lineage: Eukaryota > Metazoa > Chordata > Actinopteri > Cypriniformes > Cyprinidae > Sinocyclocheilus > Sinocyclocheilus anshuiensis. Next base: position 939,703 of record NW_015540859.1, on the reverse strand, counting down.
AACGACATGTTTCCTGGAAACGGTGTGCAACGGTGTGCAACGGGGTTTGAGATACGTTTTCTCCTTCACCTGAAATGTTTGTCTTTTCATCCTGAAATGCGAGGCAAATATTGGATCACAATAATTAGGAACCACAGTTTCCACAAATCCCTTCACTCGATTGGGATGTTCTCTTTTATTCTGGACAGGAAGGGCAGTGACTGTAACATCGAGTGTATTTTGCAGTATTAAACACGTATTTATACCGATTTCATCAGGCTCCGAAAATTATTCAAAAAGAACACAAAGAATGGCCTTCTCAGCTGCCATAGTTGCAACTCTTGCGTCATCAGAACAGGGTGTTCAACGCACCACCGTTTCCGTTTAAAAAACGTTTTGCACCATTTTGTCGGGGCTGAACGCAGCCCTGCTCGCAGTCCATAATCACCACACCTGTCTGCCATTAGCCTCATCCGTTGGTCTTTATAAGCCAGCACCAAACACACACACATTGTATGTTCTTGTCTCTCTTGTCTCGTTGAAGACAAGAAGGGCTTACCTGACTATTCACTCTGGATATTTACTTGCTTCCAGCCTGTCTGCTGTTCCAGTCTTTACCCTGTTTGTCTGCTAAGTTAACCAGAACCTGCTGAAACAAAGAACTGTTACCATTTCAGCTAAGTGCTCATCACTTTCATTGAATGCCATACTTGCCTGCTTGCATCGCTGCTTTTCTAAACTGCCGGTGTTCTGACGATTTGTGCTACCCTCTCAGATTGTGCTACCTCCCATTAAAATGATGGGTCACACATCGATAGCGAAAAATGCTACCTATCAGGTTGTGCTACTAGCATCTTATTCGTGTGGTTTGAGGCTTTTTTTTATGTCCATACTTAACCCTACCCTAAACCTACCCTTAAAACAATGCAAATATATTTTTGGTAGCACAATCTGATAGGTAGCATGTTTCGTTGGTACACCGGTCAATAAAGATCTAGTTAAAAACAAAAGTGACGTGGCCAAGTATGGTGACCCATACTTGGAATTAGTGCTCTACATTTAACCCATCCAAAGTGCACACACACAGCAGTGAACACACACACACACCATGAACACACACCCGGAGCAGTGGGTAGCCATTTTTTTGCTGCAGCACCCGGAGAGCAGTTGGGGGTTCGGTGCCTTGCTCAAGGGCACCTCAGTCGTGGTATTGAAGGTGGAAGAGAGCGCTGTACATTCACTCCCCCCACCTACAATCCCTGCCGGTACGAGACTCGAACCCGCAACCTTTGGGTTACGAGTCCGACTCTCTAACCATTAGGCCACGACTTCCCGTAACATGAACATTAGTTGTTCATGTTACCACTGTGTCATCCTCTTCTGTTATCGTGACAGAAGACCAGACCTACAACAAACACAACCATGAGCCTACTTCTTCACCCTGTCGATTTGTTGTTCTCCGTCACTCAGGATGGCCAACCCATTGAGGAATACGCTGGGAAAGAACTGGCTTCAACAGTTTGTTCAGAGGATGCTGTGCTGATGGACATTTTTCATAGAGGTTTGGATGAACCGTTATACTCCAAGATGCCATCGGGTGTGAATAGGAACACTTTAGGGCAATATATTCTCTATGCCCTTTTACTCCGCTAAGCTAGTCCCTAAAGACCACTTCTTTATGTGATTTCCAAGTCTGTCCCAGTGAAGCCCGATCCAGGGTCCACATTTGCCGTCGAATCCACTCCAGCCCCAGAGTCCAGTCACAAACCCGTTCCAGCTCCTGAGCCCACAGTCCAGTGTCTATTTCTGCCCCTGACCACAGCCCAGTGTTGGCTCCAGCCCCTGACCATATTCTAGTGATTGCTCCAGCCTTTGAACACAGTACAAAGAAGGCTCTAGTTGTTTATGTTACCATGGTCATCCTCTTCTGCTATTGTGACAGTTGTTTGTTCTCTGTGGGGCTTTTCTGTGCCTTTAAAATAAAAATTCTGCTTCTTACACTAAATGACCATACAAGAAAACTTATCAGCCAATTTTTTACTTTTTTTTTTTTAATTCTGTTTCAGAATTTACATGAACGCTTATTCTGTAACATGCTTGATGTACCAAAAAAAAACGGATTACACTTTCTCCAGATATTATTCACTTTATTTATTTATTTTTAAATGTAAATGTCTACGTCTCCTTTTACTGGTGGTTCTTATAACATTTTATAAAAAATAAAAAAAAGTTACATATATCATGTGACTATTACACATCTTTCCCATGACAGTCAGTGAATAAGCATCATTCATTTTCTTTGTTAGTATGTTTTGCTATTATTTTTACATATTATTATTCGTTATTAGACATACTGAGTAGAAAGGATTGAAACAGGATTCCTCCAATAATGCACTATTAAGGCTTGTTTCAGATCAGTAAATGAATTACAAATAATAATTGTTATATATAATTGTATAATTTTACTCTAAAGTCATTGTTATGCTATTATTATTATTTTTTTTATCAGAATACGTTTGAGTGAATAAATTGCTTCTGTTTTCTCATGGTTTATTGATTAAAGACATGAAATCAGGTTATCAGTTTCATAATCTTTTGTTAGATACTTATAATGAAGTTCTTTATCCTTTTTATCCAAACTCATGCATCCAGCATGGCATTTCCCACTGCAATCACGAGTGTCATGATGTCATGGTATTTGGTTAGGCTGGGTTAGGTCGAATAAATTAAGCTTTTTCCCTTCCATCTTACAGCTGGAGAAATCTCTTCTGAGACTGACGCCAACTTCTCCATCCATGAAAAACAAAGACTTGGTGTTTGTGAATTAAGTTTTACCTGGATATTCATCACAAGAGCCAAAAGTAAGTTTGGGGAGGGATGCATTGCATTGTGTACAAAAATACCATTAACATTTTGGGTTAATATTTGTGGCAAGGCAAGTTTATTTATATAGCACATTTCATACACCCTGGTAATTCAAAGTACTTTACATAAAAGGAAGTAAAATGATAAAAAAATAATCACAACAATAAAACAAGGAATTTATAATTTTTTTTAATGATTTAAAAATTTATTTAAAATTAATTTAAAACAGTTAAAAGTAGAAAATGATTATACAAAATACAGTGCAATCAGTTTGGACGTAGCACAGTGCTCATTCAATAAATGCACAGCTAAAGAGATGTGTTTTGAGTCTGGATTTAAATGTGGCTAATGTTTTAGCACATCTGATCTCTTCTGGAAGCTGGTTCCAACTGCGGGCGGCATAATAACTAAAAGCGGACTCCCCTTGTTTTGTGTGAACCCTTGTTATTTCTAACTGACTCGATCCTAATAATCTGGGTGGTCTGTTAGGTTTATATTCAGTGAGCATATCTGCAATGTATTTAGGTCCTAGGCTGAGTGATTTATGAACAAGTAAAAGTACTTTAAAATCAATCCTA
>NW_015540859.1:933930-936015 GCF_001515605.1 Sinocyclocheilus anshuiensis | reverse complement strand
GCACATCCAACTGTTAATTTCATCAATGCATTGGCAGAGGCAGTCAATGGGGCTGTAGTCATTTGGGGATAAGGCTAGGTAAATCTGCGATCTGCATAATTGTGATAGGCAATTTGGTTCTTTCTCATTATTTGACTTAGTGGGAGCATATACAGGCTAAACGAGCGGTGCAAGAACTGAGCCTTGTGGGACTCCGCATGTCATGGACGTCCACTTAGACTTATGCTCTCCTATACTCACATAATAACCTCTCCCTTCTAAGTATGTCCTGAACCATTTGATTACCATCCCAGAAAGCCCGACCCAGTTTTCCAGTCTCTCTAGTAGTATGTTATGATCAACAGTCAAACGCAGCACTAAGATCTAGTAGTATCAGGACTGATATTTTGCCAGAATCAGAATTAAAGCGAATATTATTTATTATCTTAACGAGCGCTGTCTCTGTGCTGTGATACGGTCGGAAACCAGATTGAAAATTGTCCAGATATTCATTTGAGTTTAAGTAGTTGTTTAGCTGATTTAAAACTAGCTTTTCAATAATCTTGCCTATAAAAGGAAGATTTGATATTGGTCTATAGTTACTCAATGTGGTGTTATCAAGATTGCTCTTTTTGAGAAGGGGCTTAACAACTGCAGTTTTCAGGGAGTTTGGAAAGGTGTTCACCACTTCTAAGAGATCTGCTTCTAAACAGTTAAGCACACTTTTGAAAAAAAGATGTGGGAAGTGTGTCAAGATAGCAGGTTGATGATTTAAGGTACTGTACTATTGTGGGGAAAGCCTATGTTTTAGATACCTTGATTGGTCATCATCTCATGGTTTCAGTAATTTAATTCAACAGTCTTTTGATGAGAAAGTCCATTTTTAAAGTACAAATTGTTCATTCAGTCTGAGTCTTAATTAATAAATGGTGATAAAAACTGCATGCATAACAATTATAATACAACTGTAAATTAGTTTTTGATGAAGCTTCTAATAGCGTGTAATGCCTCAGGACACTGCTGTCACACTGAACAACATTTCAAGCTATTTTGACATACTGTTTCCAGTGCTTAGGAATACACAAGCAAATAAGCAAAGATTTAACTTCTTTTATTCTTAGCAGTGTTGAAAATCTTTCTGTTGTATGGAAACATGACTCTACAGTACTGAACAAAAGAACAAGGAAGTAGTTCAAAATAAACACTTTTATAACAAGATTTTTTTAGGAACATTATTGGGGCACGTTTTCTATAAATTGCTTTTAAAAAAATTCAAATTCTATTTTTATTTTATTTTTTTAAGAAAAACAGAATTCAACAGTCTGGTTCTGGAATCCCATCAAAAACCCCATTAATTATTTCCATAAAGAACAGATGCTGTTCAGGAAATATTTTCATTGAGCCTTTGTGCTCTATGAATGGCCTTTTTCTTTGAGGGCAGCACATGTCCACTTTCCATAACCCAGGATTTTCCAGCTAAGGTCAGCTGCTTGAAGAAAATGTAATAGTTTATTGACACATTCAGATTTTGCATGTAGGCAAATCAGAACCCCCAATAAACTTAATAATTGTATTATATTACATTTGATATTAAATACTCTAGATATAATCTAATATATTAACAACCTAATACCATACAGGATATTATTTAATATATGTAATCAAATATATTAAACATTAAAGATGAGCTATGTATTAGCAGTCGTAAATCTTTTTAAATTTATATATGATCATTAACATTGTCCTAATTGGAAATACTTTACGACAACAGTGTTTAATTTGAATTGTTTACATTTTCCATCATTGAGGAAAATCAGCTAAACCATAAAAGCATTTTGAAAAAGATTCTAATGTTTATGTTCATTATTATCTGAGAAATGTTTGTGTTCAACAAAAACGCATGCCAATATGCAACAGATAACAACTATGCAGGATTGAGATGCAGAGAAAAGCTGATCATATTAACTTTGCTAATAATGTGGCATATTTGTTTCAACGTGATCTCATGATAATTCGTATGTATTTTACGTAAAATGTGGTTCTATAAAACGTACAATACTTACGTATTTTCAGCCTCTAAACGTACAAATACTTACGTATTTTCAG
>NW_015540859.1:928892-933828 GCF_001515605.1 Sinocyclocheilus anshuiensis | reverse complement strand
GACACCTAAAAATGAATCCTTATGAATATTGAAATCGCGGCATCAATTTTATTCGTTTTTTGTCATATGAATTACCTTGTTTTCAATTGCATTATTAAATTGTTTACTCATTTACTTATGAAATTATAACATCGTTTTGTTGTGTGATTTCTGCTGCCAGCTCGTTTCCAAGAATATGCCTACATAACGTTAAACACTTCACTTTAAACCTTAAAATAAATAAAATTTCTGCAATCGTTTAACCTTTACTTGTCATGTAATGTTTACTTTGATTGCCATGGGCCACAAAAGGCGTTTTCTCCGACATGCTGTGACTGACAATAGAACTATAAAATACACCAAAAACGCAACATAATTACGAAATGAAACAATTTTATTAGTGCGCTGTAATCCAAATCTTCCGAATCCATACGACTGCGAGGAACAGACCCAAATCCAAGCCTTTATTCGGCGATCTTCTTCTCCATCTCGAGCAGCGAGTCCAGTGACCGTGAGCAGCAAAGCCCGCGCTGACTGAAGCACTCTTTACAAATTCTAATGTTGCCAACTGCTTTTGACATTTTTGCAATAAATAAATGATTGTAATTGCATTTATCTGTCTGTCATGTGTTTCTTATACTGTACAGAAATTTTTAGGTTTCTAGGTAGAAGTGGAATTAGCGACTATACTTACGTATTAATACCTACGTATAAACATGAGACCAGGCTGGTTTAGGCAGACCGAAACAGAGACTGTGACTGTGTCTCATGTCAAATGTCTGAGAGTTAGCAGCCCTAAATAATCACAATTTATTTCCTATAATAACCAAATACTTAATGTCCATGCTTGTACATGAAAACATTCTCTTTGTGTCCACCTTATTTTTCAATGCGGAAGTAATCTGTTTTCTGTGAATGTGCGAGATTTCCGCTTTATTATCCCCGGTAGGGAAATAACGAGTAGAATAACAAAATGCAATTAACTGTAAAATTGTTTGTGCTACAACCCAGTGTGTTTATAGTTAAGACAATACATAAAATATTATGGTAAGAAACACCAGTTTGCCATATCAAGCAGCAAAATGAGCTGTTTTGTACAGCTAAAAATAACTGGAAGCGGCTGACACCGGAAGCCAGACACATTAAAATTACAGATGGCCACGCCCTCTCTTACGGGAAAAATGGGAACACCTGATAGTTAATCATTCAAGCAGTTCGAACGAGTGGTTCATTATCCCTGCGTTCCATTCGGAAGGGCTCATCCCTATTCTTGAAGTGCCCTTCTGCGTCATCATCTTCTGCCCACACGGAGGTGCCGTCATCATGCAAAGAATTTGCGCAAAGGATCATGGGAACCCCGAAGTGTCCATCAGTTGTACCCTTTGAAATCCTTCATTCTGAAGGGCCCTTTGAAGTGGCCAGTTTTGAGCACTTCGGTTTGGAACGACCCTTCAATATGGCGGCCGTGATTGTTTTCACTCCGAAGTGCCCTTCAGAGGGCGATATATCGCGTTTGGAACACACCGTGATTTAACAAAGCTCTTCACACTGAATCATTTTTTCAAAATGATCTGTTCAAAAGAATCAATTTGGAATGAGAGAACGCTGGCTCTCTAGGACCTGCTAGTGTTTGGTTTTAGTTTGCACTTGGGAGGAGAGAAGAGGAAATGAGGTGTTCAGCTGAAATTAATAGTTTGTTAAAGACTTCTTTCAGAGGTCTACTCTAAAGCAATATGATACGTATACATTTAGTTTAAGCTGGTAAATGAAGCACAGAGACAGTAAAACAGCAGAGCTAACTAGGAGTGGGTAAGTGACCTGAAGAGCAATATAAAAATAATGTGTTCACAGTATAACAATAAAAAAAAAAAGAAGCAAAAACTGTCAAACTGACAGTCTTTCTTTCTGAATTGGTCTCTTTGCTGCCAAAGTTTGGCTCTAAAAACACCTAGTTGTCTTTCCCTCTATCTTTCTACTTTGCATTGCAGACTAATAGGCATAGCCTACTCTGTACTTAAAAGGATAGCTTTCCGATTTTCTCACCCTCATGTCATTCCAAATCAAAATGACTTTCTCCCAATGAACAAGGTGATCCAAGTGATATCTAAGCTGCACTTTTACATGCAGTGTAAGTGAATGATGACTAGGCTGCCATGAGAGTGTGTAAATTATAGTTCTATTTTTTTTTTAGGTTCCAATGTCCAGAATACAATTAGCATCTTCAAACTAGGGTTATTTTTGGAATAATGGGGTAAATTAAAGGTCACCTATATGCCCCTTTTTTTCAAGATGTAATATCCCTGATAGCACAGGTACATCACGAAGATGTCTATTTGACATGATTTATGATTTAGAATGTATGTAAAACTGACATCTTAAAAACGTCTGTCAGATGTTTGTACACAGCAGATGTTTTCCAGATCAAGTGATCTTTAACAGACATCTTGCAGACGTGCATGTGCTATCTCTCATGTATCCCCAGAATGTGTCTGTGAAGTTTCAGCTCAAAATAACCCACAGATCATTTATTATATCATTTTGAAAATGCCTATTTTCAATGGAATGTTTTCGTACATGTATCTTTAAATACAAAATGAGCTGCTGCTCCCCACCCTCTTATCCAGAATAGCGCTATGCCTTTACAGCTCGTACCTCCGATATTTTGGCAAAAAAACATCTGTTTGGTTTTGATTATCATGTCTATCGTGCTGAAATCATGCACTTTAAAGCCATATTAGTTTAAACTTCTGATATACAGTTTTCTGAGTGCACACATCCGAAGCACATTGCGCTTTGACTGTCAAATACACACAAGTTTGTTAAAAACACGCGAGTTAAAAAAAAAACAGTCGGTTATATCTATGAAGGTAAACAGCTGGGAAAGAAATTCTACGTTTATATTAGATCTGTGTATTAACTGACAGCAGCATAAGGCAGTATCTATTGTTATATGACCCAAACAATAAAATAAAAACAGAAAATCACTCACTGCTCTTGAATAAATCATTTCTGTAGCTCTAATAAGCAGACAATTCTTACTTGAATGCTGCTTTTAAATGCTCTAGTGAGCAGATAAACATGGCAGATTGTTTGTGGCTCACTCAGGGTGGGGTCTCTGCTAATACAGCAATGTCAGGGCATGTAAAATATGACGTCACATTTTACAGATTCAGAAACTGCTTGTTCTGAGACACTGGTTATGATTTATGGGGATTAAAAAAAGGGCAGGTGGATTTTTATCATTATAGGGTGGTTGTGTACACACACTGCCAACACATTTACGTTGTACATTTACATTTACGTATGTAAAAGTGAATTTTGCACAATAGGTGCCCTTTAAGGTTAAAAAAAGGACATTTTGAAGCTATGTGTGTGTGTGTGTGAGTGTATATATATATATACACTCACACACACAGCTTCAATATTTACTTTTTGTTACTTTTTGTATATATATGTATGTCTTTTAAATGTAAATTAAATGTCTTATTGTGTTAATATATGTGACATGTGAAACCTTGTGTCATTCTTCCTTGAATAAAAGAATGAATGCAAATCTCCTGTATTTGCTATTTTGATTAAACCACGGAATGTGTTTATAACACCTCAAACTGGAACATTTGTGTCTGTATATCTGTTGATTATCTTAATTTACTGCCTGTAGCTTACAGTAAAACTGATCACAGCTCTTAATCGCTTGATCAATCTGTCTTTGTGCATGACCTGGTTGCAGTCGAGTGCGACCTCATTCATCTTTTTTTTGCGTGTGTGTTTGCATGTCAACAGATACCACAAGGAAAAAACAAGGTAAAATAATGCTGTAACAATGCATGATATTACTTGCATGATATCTTATGTAACTGCTAATATTGTGAGGTCCTTTAACCCACTTGTATTTTGATGCTCTTTTCAGTTGTAATTTTTCTGTTTCATCAATTAAAGGTTCCTCAATCAGAGCTCCTAATTCACAATGAAGCCAGTGTTTTTCAGCATGACCGTCCTGCTCATTTCCTACAACTGTTTGAGTGACGAATACATTTACACATATTTCGGTCTGGTCATCTGCTTCATGCTCTGGGCTAAAATGCTATTCCACGCAGAAAATAGCTTGTCGGATGGATTCGGCCGGGCGGTGTTGATTACTGGTTGTGATTGTGGATTTGGACATCACCTTGCAAAGAAACTGGACCGCATGGGCTTCACTGTGTTTGCCGGATGTTTATGTCCTGAGTGTCCCGGGGCTCAGAGTCTGGTTGAAGAAGGCTCTGACCGTATGAAGGTGCTCCAGCTGGATGTGACCAAAGATGAAGATGTCAGCTTGGCCAAGGATTTTGTTCAAGCAAATTTGCCAGAGAAGGGTAACTTAAACACTTCAAAGTGTCTTATTTATAGTATTTCACATTTCAAGGATGAAATCCCTCTTGTTCTGTGTATTGTTGTAATTTTTTCAGGCCTCTATGCTGTGGTAAATAATGCTGGAATCAGTGACTGGGGAGAGACCGAGTGGAGCACTGCCAAGGACTTCCAGAAGATGGCTGACGTTAACCTGTTTGGTGCCATCAGAGTCACCATCCCATTCTTGTCACTTGTCAGAGCATCCAAAGGTCATTGATGCCATCTATTCTAACTTGCGTATAATGTTCTAAAGTCATTGTTGATTAAAATGCCTGTTATTATGCCATTTTAAGGTTCCTAATATTGTTTTGGGAGTCTACATGCATGCAACCCCTTACCAAAAAGTAGTATACTTCAAGTTTATAATCAACAGGTATTCAACACAGGGAAAAATGCTCAGAAATGTCTGCAAGGCAAAACAAGACTTCGCAATGAGAGATTGGAAGGCACAGTTTAAATAGACCGGGCAATAGGAAACAGCTGTGCAGGTGATTAGTCTCTGGCATGGGACATTGTGGGAATTGGAGTCCGAAAGGATCGCTCAGTATTCCGGTGATGGTTCTCT
>NW_015540859.1:884865-928496 GCF_001515605.1 Sinocyclocheilus anshuiensis | reverse complement strand
GTGGTCTCTGTGAAAGTCTGTGGTAAGCGAGGGATCCAGAATATCCTCTGCATTGACCCAGGACCGTTCCTCCGGACCGTACCCCTCCCAGTCCACTAGATACTGGATCATTCTGCCCCGGCGACGAGAGTCCAGAATCTCCCGAACTCGGTACGCCTCCTCTGCGTCTGTGGTGATGGGAGGGACTCTCTGGTCACCAGCCTCCTCCTGGTCCTCCGCTCCTCTTGGACCACCAGAGGGCTTGAACAAAGAGACATGAAAAGTGGGTGAGATACGATAATGGGCAGGCAAAGCCAAACGGAATGAAACAGGAGTTATTTGTCTGAGAATTTTGAATGGACCCACGTACCTGGGACTGAGCTTTTTGCAGGGTAACCGGAGACGAACATCCCGAGTGGACAACCAGACCCACTGACGATGGAGTGGGTGGCTGGGGGTTGGAAACCCAGGACACATTGGAATGGGGTGATACCTGTAGCAGGTTTGCGGAGTGAATTCTGAGCATACTCGGCCATAGTAAGTAGCGGCTCCAGTCGGTCTGATTGCGATGGCAGTATGATCGGAGGAAACGAGTGAGTTCTTGATTAAGACGTTCCACCTGACCGTTCGACTGTGGGTGATACCCGGAGGTGAGACTGACATTGATGTTGAGCTGTCGGCAGAAGGCTGACCAGACTCGGGAGGTGAACTGGGGACCCCGATCAGAGACCACGTCCTCAGGAAGGCCGTAAAACCTGAACACGTAGTTGCAGAGGACCTCGGCTGTCTCAAGAGCAGTGGGTAGTTTGGGTAGAGGAATCAGGTGGCAGGCCTTGGAAAAGCGATCGATAACAGTGAGAATGGTAATGTGACCCTGTGTGGCAGATCTGTTATGAAGTCGATGGCTATGTGGGACCAGGGGTGTTGTGGGATGGGTAATGGTTGTAGGAGACCCGCAGGCAGTTGATGAGGGGATTTGGTTATGTTGCAAGAAAACACTGATTCTAGGAGCACAATTATAGCTAAAATATATTTAGACATTTTCTAAGTATAAGTCAAGTATACTGAGAAGTACATAAAGCCCATTTCTGAGAAGTACATAAAAAGTAGACTAAAAGTATACTTTCCTATTTTTAGTTTAAAAGAAGTATACTAATAGCACACTTGAATAAACTTCTTTTTCGTAAGGGACATCAAAAAACTCTTTTGTTTTCTCATAAAATGCATTTACTTTTTCCTCATTTTCCAACGATTCTCAAACAGTTTGTTCAAAGCAGTTCTAAGATCCACTCTGCATCCCAATGTTCATACTATCCATCCTAACTAGAATCCCAGCAGGCACAGGACGTCAATATAAGGCCAGATTGACATTGGACATGACGTCAGACAGACGTTTAATTTTGGTAGAGAATGAAAATCGGGTTGACGTCAGTACTTGACACCAATTTGACACTGACTGAACGTTGGATTTTGGTTACACAACCTAAAAACAACAAATGTCAATGTCAGCAGTCGGTATTTGACATCAAAATTAACATTGACATTAGACGTTGAATTGACATTGAATTTTGGTCACCCGAAGTCGCAACCAAAATTTTACAAAATATCAACATCTTATGATGTTGTGTGACTGCTGGGATGTTGAAAGGAGTTTGACAAAAGTCCCCGGATGTGTTTTTTTTGAAGTGTGGATCCGTGCACACTCTAACGGCTAATATTGCCTACAATCCATTGCGCTTTGGTTCAGAACTACAAACACGAATAAATAAATAAAAAACGTTTAAAAAAAACTACAAACATGATGTATGTATGTGACCGGTTAAGTAGAGAGGTTTAAATAAAGCTATGCTATTGGGTGATTCATATATGCCATATATGGGGGTTATTTCATGTTATATGTGCAGCAGCAGTATTTCATGCATGAAGCATGTTGTGGATGTATCGGCAGTAGCAAGTCTCGGTACTTGCTCTGCTGCGGCAGCAGCAACAGTGTAGCAGATCTATTTCGACAAGACCAAGCACATTAATTCAATTCAATTCAAGTTTATTTGTATAGCGCATTTCACAATACAAACCATTGCAAAGCAGCTTTACAGAAAATATCTTTCTACATTGTATTTAGTAGTAGCTTATCAGTGGTGACTGTCAAGTTGATGTCCATATGGAAGAAATGTACAGTAAAAATCATGCAGTTAGTTAATGACGTAATCAAAAAGACAGCGAACACTATTAACAGCAAAGATTATATATTGCAGTCAAACTTATTGCACAGTTTGGTAGTTCTGTATGTTGTTTCAGGGTTGGCATCGTCTGAGGTCCTCTGAGGGGTTGGCATCATCTCTTCCCAGGTGTTCGGTCATCTCAGATCTTTGTAAGGGTTGGATCCAGACTAAAGCTAGTGTAGTCACATTGGGATGCCAATCCTGTGGTAGAAACAGAGAAGTCAAAATTAACGTAGCTGCTGTTCCAACGAAGCAAAAATGATGTGTTCAACCCAAGCATTAACGGTGTCATGTACATTACCATGCCAAACCCTCCGAGAGTTGTCATGATAGAACATTATTTATCATGCACTTTTGGCTTTACAACTTTGCAGATCATTTACATTCACATACAGCTACATTGCACACTGCATGAAAGACAGTATTCGAAATGGCATAATAGGGGCACTTTAAATCATTCTTTGACCGTACACTGTCACTGGGGTAGCACCCTTTTAAAAGGCAATATTTACAAGCGGTCGATTGATTTGTATTTCCTGATGAGCTTAGAGAGCATGGTGGCCTATATAAAGCCGATATATGATATTACAGTATTTCATTTAAATAAAATGCACAACAATTGCTACAATGAAATTGAAATTTGACACATTTACAAAATTAGAAGTAATGAATTCTAAAATTAATCTGTGAAAAAAAATCATTTGATAATAAATCTGTTAAACAAATGGATTATTTTTGATTCTGTAATCCTTAACCACCTTCACATAGTTAAAAACATGACTAAAAAGGAAGTAAACACTGTAATCAACAGTGCACCCAGTAATCTGGTAAATTTGTGTGATCTGGGAATCATATTTTCTAAAATAAACTCCAGGTAATGTTAATTTTGCATACAGTACACTGGCGTATGACATAGCGGCTAACGGTATATAGTGCAGCAACGTTTAAAATGAATGATTTAAAGATTATGCTCTCATCTGCGCTCAGGTCAAGTGTTCTTAGCGCTGTCAAAATAAAAGCTGTTTCTGACACTGATCAGCCAAACAGAAAAGCTTATTGAGTGATGCAGATCATTTAAAAATGCCTTGACAATTTTATATTTGGCATTTAGGTACTAATATGTAGACTTCATGTAATGCAGGGGCGTAGATTACGCGGGGGACGCGGGGGACGTGTCCCCCTCACTTTTAATATCACGTAAATTCGTCCCCCGCACTTTTTTGGGCAAGTGTGTTCGCATAGAGGTTTTCAAGAGCCGGTGTGAATAAATATAGATTTAAATTCAAAGAGACAGGATAGTCTGTGCATGATCTGATGCTTTATTCGGACCCAGAATAAGGCGAGATGAACATTCACAGAGCGCTAAACATTCCGTGCAGTGTATGTTACATTCATACTCGATGCCGGAGGCGCTCTCGCGAAGAAAGGCCTACTATGGACAAAAGCGTCCAGCTATCGCTGTATGAAAACAGTTGTTTTCAGAAAAACAGAAAACAGAAACGACAATATGGTTTATTTGTGTTTGTCAAGTCATCTCCAGGTAATAAATAAAGTATATGAACAATGCAGTGCTAACTGACATAGCATTTATTACAGTATTGAAACTATTCTGCCTTATTATGTGATAAAAAAAAAAGTGTTTGTAGTATATAAACAAATCATTATTATTGGTTATTGTCCAGCAGTTATCTGATTTCTAAGCCAATTAAAAGCTAGAAATGAGTGTATATGTATATATATATATATATATATATATATTATTTTTTTTTTTTTAATATATAACATTTCTGTCCCCCTCATTTCTGAAATGATGGCTACGCCCCTGATGTAATGTATACCTTTAAGGTAGTAATATACATCCTTTAGAGGTAAAAAAGGCAGAAAGTGTACCCTTTTGAAAGGGTACTACTGCGCCAGTGACAGCAGTTGTTACTGAGAGTTTTACTTACTACTTCTTTTAATTTCATCATTCATTCTTAGGTCGTATGTTATATGTGTCAAGTATCTTTTCTTTCTTCAACTGTCTGAACATGGGAGCATACAGTGTATCCAAACGGGGACTGGAAGCGTTTGCAGACTGCTTGAGAGTAGAGATGGTCAATTTTGGAGTTAAGGTAAGGCCTTAGTCATTCACTGTAAAAAATGGTTGTGATTTTAACAGTAAAAGACTGTAAAAAGGCTACAATAAAAACCTGTTAATTGGTTATCAGTAAGTTTCCATACTATAGAAGAAAAAGTCATGGTATAATTTACAGTGAAAAACCGTAAATTGACACTCCCAGAATTCCCTGCATGCCACTTCAGATTTGATGTTTTTGTTGAAATAACTGTTTCTTCTTAGTTTTTTCTTATCAGTTGTGTACATTAGGGTTTAATCTTACATCTAATGTTGTTAAATTAATGTTTATTGCATTATTTCAGTATCATATGTGTCACCATGATGGTGTTTAGTGTTTGTGTGAATGACACTGTCCTCCTTCTACTGTATATAAGTATTGCCCTCCTCAGCTCGTAGAAAAGCTGTTTGTGATGAGCTTTGGTTCATCATGTGACTTTCTCATCACCACCAGTTTTTGGTGGTTATCAGTGCATTACAATGATTCAAAACGGATATTACTTCAATATGTTGGTTTATTAACATTACATCAGTTAATGAAATACGGTATTTTATTGTGAATAAAAGTCTGTAAAACCTAAAATGTTGCTACCATATTTTTTACGGTGAAGTTCTGGCAACCGCAGCTGCCGGAATTCTACCGTAAATGTCACAGATTTTTTTTTTACAGTGTTCTTTTAAAGGGAAACTCACATTGTCATCGATGTTTAAAGGCCTCAGTGGACTCTTTTTATTATTATTATTACAAATAGGATATTTCTTTGAACACAGTGCATTATTTTATTTTTCTATTTCTCTGTTCTTGTAGGTCAGTATTATTCAACCAGGAAATTTTGGCATAGCCACAAACATTCTGCCCAAGAAAAAACCGCAAGATATATGGGATGAATTTGATGATGCACGTAAACTAACATTCAACCAGAAATACATTGAGATGGCATGTGAATATTTTAATTTATTGTGTACTTCAGGATTTAAGGATTGCTCTATGGTTATCAATGCCATGTTACACGCTCTCATTGCTCCCAAACCTCAAACCCGATACCTGCTCGTATCCTGGAGAGATATGTTTTTCTTCTACATATGCCCTTTTCTCCCTACTTGTATCACTGATTCTGTGTTTACTGTAAGTTCCATGTATCACAAACGTAAAGTAATGCTTTACTCATAATTTGTTTATTCATAATAAGAATAAGAGAGCTTGCTTTACATCGATGACTCAAGCCCTATGTGTTGCTGTAAGACTGCTGTAACTCTTAACATGAGACATAAAAAAAAATTCCGGGACAGTTGTTCACAAAAATACTTAAATGTACTGAAACATTCTTTATTATAAAGGCGTGTACTCCTTTCCCTTTTCTTTCTGAGTAGAAACATAATAAAGTCTTTATCACAGATAATCTTGCTGAAGAATTAATCATGGGCAACATTAAAAGGACTTTAAAAGTCAAGAAAGTCTTCCAATTCATCCCCCTTTTAATTGGACATGAGGTGTCCTGAATTGTGACTGCTATTATAGATGTAGGAGTTGAGAAGCTACCTATATTGAACATTTATGCTACAACAATGCATTCGCAACACCATTGAAGGTGAAAGACTGAAAACCTAAGAAAAAAGGTGACAAGTTAACCTGAAAATACACTACTGTTTCAAAAGTTTGGGGCAGTGAAATGGATCGAAAGATTCTATTTTTAAAAAGAAATGCTGTTCTTTTGAACTTTCTATTCATCAAAGAATCCTTGAAAATACTGTATCATGGTTTCCACAAAAAATACGAAGCAATGATTCTTGAGCAGCAAATCAGCATCATAGAATGATTCCCAAAAATTATGTGGTGAAAATTCAGCTTTGCATCACAGTACTAAATTACATTTGAAAATATATTAAAAAAGCATGATAATAAAATGACGTAGAAACTTACCGTTCATTAAACTGGCTGGTGAATTTGTAATGTAAATTTGGGCATTTTATGATGCCATATTGCGTCTGTATGCAAACTCAATGTGTTGTTCACAGATGTAGTACGAGGAACTAAGATAAGCATCATTTAAATAGATAAAACACCTGGAGAGACGACCTATGTTTTCTGACATGGTTGGTTTCACCAGTAGGGTTTTCCTCCTGTAATGTTTCCTGCTTTCGTGGATATGA
The DNA here is from genome assembly GCF_001515605.1 of Sinocyclocheilus anshuiensis. NCBI lineage: Eukaryota > Metazoa > Chordata > Actinopteri > Cypriniformes > Cyprinidae > Sinocyclocheilus > Sinocyclocheilus anshuiensis. The sequence continues at coordinate 922,028 of NW_015540859.1, read as the reverse complement.
TGTTACTCCAGGTCAAGTCATGACGTTTTATTTATAAAGTGTTTCATTTCTGCTTTTCTGTTTAACCATTATCTGGAAGTGTATTGCTCTGTGACCCATTTCGTTAGATTTAGATAATCATCCCACTACTTTCAGTAACTTGTGTATGTACATTTATATTCAGAGGAAGAAGTGGCGTGTCATTGTCTACAGTTCACAAAGATATACTTAGATAGAGGGCCTCCTTTCCAACCACAAGGCCAAAAGTCCCTGTCTAACACTCCAGAAGTCATATAGCACTACAATGCTACATAATACAACACTGTTTTATCACCTCATAAAGCTGTCCAGCAGATCTCATTGAGCACAGTTACACAGTGGAGTGTTATTGTTCACTCAACAACTCAGGCAATCATATTTAAAGATTTCTTAATATTTAAAGGTTTTATGCTGACCCTGTAAAGCCTGACATATGAGGTAATAGTCAGAAAAATCCATTTTTGAAAATGAGTTTTGAAATTTTCAAAAGTTTATTGAACCTTGAAACAGTTTATTATAGTTAACAGTTTACACACACACACACACACACACATGTTTTGCTGCAATGCAGTGCTCTTTCACCAAATTTTATTTTATTAGCTTGTAATGTAAATCAATGGGATCTTTATAACAGTATAGCAGATACTTGCTTTCGTCATTCTATATCTCCAATAATATGTAAGATGATATTTAGATGCTTAGTTTTATGATCAAAACATATAATGCAATGCACGATTCACTAGGCTTTACATGGTTAATGTTTAAATGCTTTGGTTTTCTCATTAAAGCTTGTTTTTAATATTTCTATACTGAGCCTTTTACAAGATAAATGCATTTTTTACCTTAACACTCATAGTTTAATACCATATTGTTGACAAGACTGAAATGTATTTCCCGATATGAATTTGCCTTGTAAATCAGGTATGGGTTGTAGTAGTCGGCCCACAATAAAGTTATTGTGAAAAAGCATTTGAATAGGACAACATTTAGAAAAAAAAAATATTTACCATATTTTCCGCATCAGTACTTTCAAAACAAGAGGTAACACTACAATAAAGTTCCATTTATTAACATAAGTTAACTACATTAGTTAACATGAACTAACAATGAAAATACTTTTTTTTTTCAATATTTGGCCAACTAATGCATTACTAAAAATTTTAATATATGAATATTATTTAATGGACCTGAGATGACATGTAATTCAAAAATGCTGTAATAAATGTATTGCTCATTGTTAGTCAATGTCAGTTATGGAACCTTTTTCTGAAGCCAAAAAGTTTCAGTTTCATTTCGGCAATCCATGAAACTAAAACACAAACCAAGCACCAAACAAACAATCCACAGATCACTGCTTCCTTGAGTTCAAACACTCAAAAGTTCTGTCACATTGTAAACGATGATGGGTTCTCATGGTTCTGTCCAACAACGGTTTTGTTTGCTGATATGTACAGCTCCGAGGTCTGCTGAGAGGAGCGTCCCGAAATGTACCGTTTCCCCAGGCACCGCAAGTCTTGGAAGATCTGACAAAAGTGGCTCCTGAATTTAACCCCGATGAAGGCGTACAGAATAGGATTCAAGCAACAGTGAAGGTAGGCCACACTCCTGCTGATAGACAAAGTCATCAGAGTCACCTGTTCTTCCTCGCAGACTCTCTCACTGAACCGTTTACTGGTGTGGACGAGAAGAGCCACGTTGTAAGGCAGATGGCAAATGACGAACACAAAGACCACGGCCAGGACCACGCGGATCGCCTTGTGCTTCTGGAAGTTTTGAGCTTTGAGTAGAGTCACCATGGTGCACGAGTAGCAGAATATGATGACCATCAACGGCACCAAGAACCCGAGGACCATCTGCATGCTCGGAATCAGGATTTTCATGATTCTGGCAAGGTTGTGCTCCTCAAAGTTAAGGATGCATTCCTTGTTTTCCTCCTGGTAATATATAAGCGTAGGTAGAGACAAGATAAAAGCGAGCAGCCAAATGACCAAGCAGATGAGACGGCTGTACACCTGAGCTTGCGATCGAATTCGAACTGATCGTCTGGCTTGCACGATGGCGATGTAGCGGTCGCCGCTGATGCAGGCCAGCAGGAGCGTGCTGCTGTACACATTGATGCTGTAGGCTGCTCTCAGAAACTTACAAGCCCACGTGCCCATGCCCCAGTCGTGCTGTTCATTGTAGATGATCAGTGGAAGGGCGATGACGAACAGCAGATCCGCCAGTGCCACGTTAACCAGGTAGATATCTGTCATGGTTTTTGCTTTCTTGTAGAAGGCGTATGTTAGGAGGACCAAAACGTTGCCCAGCAGGCCGAGTGTGCAAATCAGAGAGTAGATGAATGTTGGGATGGTCACTTGCTGTTCGTTGAACCATGTCAGGTTACAAGGTGCCGCCTCATCATCATAATCATAAGTATCATCTGTGTAATTATCCATGAACTCATTCATAACTGTATGACTGACCTTGAAAGAAAAGAGAGCGATGGAAAGAATTCAAATCTGAAAATCTAAAAGCAAAACAACCACACAGTACTTCCAATGTTTGTTAACGGGGTCATATGATGCGATTTCAATTTTTCCTTTCTCTTTGGAGTGTTACAAGCTCTTGGTGCATAAAGAAGATTTGTAAAGTTGCAAAGACTAAAGTCTCAAATCCAAAGAGATATTCTTTATAAAAGTTGAGTCAGCAACGCCCTCCTAAAACGCCTCATTCTAACACACCCCCACATGTCTACATCACTATGTTGGAAGATTTGCATAACACCGCCCAAATGTTCACGCAAAGAAAGAAGGCGTAACTTTTATTCTCGCTGTAGTATTGTTGCTGCCGCCGTATCGTGAAGAGCTGTGTGCTTCGTTGTGAAAGTGAAACTACTTTGTTTGGCCTTCCAAAAGAGGACGATATCGCTTCGTCATGCCTGGAGCTGATCCGTGCTGGTCGCTGAGGAAATACATCAACTTCGCGCTGTCGATCGCCGGATCGGCTTTCACCGTGGACGAAGCGGAGTCCAGCCCGGGGTCGTCACATGTGGTTGCCGCAAGCCCTCCGGATGCTCCTTCGTCGAATCCGCTGGCCGCGTCGTTCTCAAGCCCACCGTGAGTGACGCTGTGTGTTTCGTTGTGAAAGCGAAACTACTTTGTTTGGCCTTCCAAAAGAGGGCACGACTAGAAATCAGTGGTTAAGTTGTATTTACAACACTGTTCCAGAACAGTTCAACCCAAATATTCATATGTGTGCTGTGCTTTTTATGGATGACAGTTTCCTGATCCTGGTAGAGTAGACTACAATGTCGGCTGTTCTGACTCACAGACTGTAAGTACGTTTTTTATATATAAAGAATTTGCCACTGATGATTCAAACACAAGTTTTGAGCAGTGTAGAGTAGCGCTTGTTGTTTGTCATTTCTCCGATTCATGTAGACATGGTTTTATGTTTATGCGGCGCGATGCAACGCAACGTGTAAAAAGACAGTATAAGTCATTATAATCCGTAATCATATGACCCCTTTAAGAGAAGAAAAAATTACATTTGCATATCAAACAAAAGCTCATTCCCTGTGGAAACAAGTGTACATGAAATAAAAACTACTTGCAAATAATGTAATATTAATTAAATAAAAGGCCACTTTCAATTTCATGACCGTGCGTCTTTCAAAAAGTGCACTTTGTAAAAATGTCAAATTCAAATTTCAAATTTTTGATGTTGTTGGCTAATACAATACAATTCAATTTCATATAATATCAATAGAAATTAAATTTAGTAACCATATTTTAAAGAATTTGGTTAGTTTAAAACAAATCGCTCTAAAATTCAGCTAATTGAATTTCATAGAAAGTATAATACATTTTAATTTAGTGGCAATTGACGTGCATCGATGTGCAAAGTGTCAGAAAACATTACAGTTAGTTTGCACTATTAGTATATTTCCGTAATAAGTACCCTTTTCAAAAGTATGCAAAACTTTTGCCTAGCAGCATGGCGTGTGTTTAGGAGGGAAGTTATGTAAATGTTTCTGCATCATGGCTGATTCTGTATAGATAGCAGATAAGATAATGATACCACAGTCATCTTTACGAAAAATGAAAGGCGTTTGTGTCCTTGTTTCAGCTGCTTGCTGTACCCACTGCAAAACCTACACAGAATTTCTGCACATTTAAAAGTCTGACTGCATTTACTTATTTTAAGGGGGGAAAAGTTTAGATAATGATCAGTCCAACTCATTCATTAAAATAACAATAAATGGAAAATAACATGTTTGTTTTCTTTTAAGAAAGCCATGCTCAGGCACAATTTATGTCCAACAGTATTTAAGCATTAAAAAATTAGTAATATTATAGATTTAACTGCACTGACACTAACGGATGAGATGAACTCAACTGAGCTGAATAATGACAATTTTGTCTTCTGTAGAGCTGCTTGTAGTGCAAATGAATTCATTTCCTATCTGATTAATTTTACAACATTATTACAAAGTTATTTTACTTTTTATTCCTGTGATAATATGTAATGTATACAGTGCTATAGAAATAAATGTCACTTGACATAACATTCAGTCGACTATGTCAAAAATATGACAAATAAAAGCACATTTTTTCCCCCACAGTCTATTGCAAACAAATGCACTTTGATCAAATTAATATCTGTATTTAAAATACTGTACCTCAAAGCGGCCTCTTCTTTAAAGTCCTTCTTACTGTCTCTTTCTCTTGACTGATTTGAGAGGAGAGGAATATTTCAACAGTTCACATGTGATGCACCTGTTTCAGTGTGGAGTTCCTCTGACTGTGTTCTTTTATGTTTCTATAGACCAGCCCACATGTGAGATCATGCTGTAGGTGCTGTCACAAATACAGTGTTGATAAAATGTCTCTGTTGTTCTGCTATCTGATGAGGTTTCTTCTTTGATGTCCTTTTTGTCCTACACCGATGAGAAAGCTCATTTCGCTTTTTACCACCTACAGGAAAAGCTTTGATCTCTTAAATATATATATAAAAGAAAGTTTAAGGGACTGTTCTTTTAAAAACATTACACCAGTCTGTCTAATTAAACCTCTGATATTTCTATAAGTAGTCGAGACATGGATCAGCTGACCTCAACAAACAAAAACTGAGAAGTAAACAGAGGAACAGAGAATTGCTGCATTGTCTTGTGACACTGTCGCACAGGACACATGTTTTAATCCAATCATTATGTATTATGATGGTTTTATATATATTTGAGTTTTATGGATTTGCATGATGTCTTGGCCATTTTATTCCTCTTACCTATTTTAATGTGTGTATGCCTTTAAATGAGACTGTGCCTGCCTGTCATGTGAGTGATCACTGATCACATGACAGGGAATTAGAAATGGACATTATTGGATTGTATATACACTGATGGACCAGAGATTGCCTTACTATTGGGAGATGAGGGGGGTCTGTATTACTTACTTTTGGAGAAAGCGTAATGGTCAACTTGGATCATGTGTGCCTTAATAACCAATCACATTTCAGCCTTGACATCATTGAGTTGTGCGACACTCAATTGCCGTTTATGGATCCCATAGGAATGAATGAGACGTGAATAGAAGTGCCGTAAGCTGAATGCCTGTCGCAAAAAGTCAGTGACTTCTCTTATAAAACGGCATTTTTTTAATGGTAAACTCTCAAAGTAGTTCAATCTAAAAGTATTGTTTAGTGTAAAACATGTTGGAGATTAGCAGATAGGCTGTCGATTCATTAAATGATGAGCTGTTTCCTCTAAAAAGCTGTTTATTCAGCGTAGTGAAGCCTCTCCTCCATTGACATCCATTCAATAAAAAACGGCCTCTGGTCTCCTTTCCATTAGCATTAGCCATTACACTTGTTTGGCTAAAGGTTGCAGGCTTGCCTTCTAGTGGCTTTGGTTGGACACTTGCATTTGAGACTATCAACACACTGGGACTCATTCCGACTGTTTAAGGGTATGGCGTTATGGACTCTATGCTTTTAACAGCCTGAGGTTTCCTGTTTTTATTGTATTGTTTCAAGTCTAATGTGAATATTGTAAATACACATTTGAGTTTCACTTTAAAATTGTCGGTACCACACACAGTATAATCTGACCTCATTTTAATTCATGTATATTCGACCGATAGGGCCAAATGTTACAGTCTTTCTGACTGTTCCAGGTGCATCTCTTAGTAAAACTTTGTGTTGATTTTGTTGTTGTTTCCTTGGTTTTTAAAAATATTCTGTACCACTTTTCATTCCCTAAAGTGTGGGTGTGATGAACAAATACAATACAATATAATACAAATACAATAATTCCTCATAACTTTACCCTGATATTTTCAACCATACTCTGATTTGACAGTCCTCATTTTAAAGTCACAAAGCTTTAACATTATGAAACCAAAGTGCAAATGTTAATAGTTAGTAATAAATAAATACATTCACATATACATTCATACATGCATGCATGCATGAAAGAATGAATAATAGACATACTGAAAGTTATTTCTGCAGAAATTCCTTTTGGTTATCTTTTGTCAATGAAGCCCAGTGACTGTTGTTAAATACGAAGAGTTCCAGTTTTACGACAATACCAGGGTAAACTGTTAGGGCGCCAGTTTGATCAACTTAGTGTTTATGTTGTGTCCTTTGTCTGGATCACAGGGCTGATGCATGGTGTTTGTGTTTGTTGTCTATTGTTACCCTGCCCCTCTTTTTACCTTGTTATCTCATTAGGGCTCACACCTATTTTAGTTTGTTCATCACCCTTTGTATTCCCCTCTTGTTTTTTGTCCTGTGCCAGATTGAATCTTTGCTCTGACAGTTAACAAGAAACTTGTTGAAACAGTGCGACTTTGTCTTGTTTTCCTGCCTATTATCCAAATGTAGAGATTTTAATTGAATTATTTTATTTTATTTTTAAATTTTTATATATATATATATATATATATATATTATTTTTTTATTTTTTATTTTTTATTTTTTTTAATCCTGCAACTGAATTAAGTTTACCATCCTAAATCAATTAATAACAGTTAGGCTTATTTATAACAATACTTGGAAAAAAGATAGAATTGAGTCCACATTATACAGTTGCATCGTAATGAGCAATGGGTATTCATGTCAGTGTGTGTATATGCTTGTGTAGGCGATTGACATTTAATCATGCTATGATGCCAACTTTTGATATGCAAATTTTCTGACCTACAAAACAAATAATAAAGCATTTCATTACACTTTGAACCTGCATCAAATAGCCAGCCAAGACATCTTGTTTTATTCTTTCAGGCTGCTATTGTATATGCTGCAAAAGGATGCCTTTTTACACGCAATTTAAAGTGTTGGCAGAAAGAATGGATCCTAGATTTTACTAATGCTCTGACATCAGCCTATTTCTAAATGTCACATGCAGAAAAACAAATAAAGTATAAAAACACACACAAAAAAATTTGATATTGTTTTCAAGGTTATATAACTATTGTTACATATAGTTCTATTTCATTATGCCAGACTTAACAGTGGTTAAACATAGTAGAAAGGTATCGCTCATGTACGATACACAGAATCTCGCATTGATCCATTCACACGGCCTGATCTAAAGAATGAAAACTGGTTTACCAGTGTGTGGTGTGGTTGCCATGGTGACAGTGGATCCCTTGAAGCTACAAAAGTTATTGATTTCTTCTTTTTTATTCTGTTCTTTGATTAATAAACATCACAGCAACTGGGTTATTAGGTTATTTGGCTGCTATTACTTTAAGAGCTGCCACTGCTCAATGTGACGCGGATCTGAAACGCATGCTCATAGTTTCATTCGCGTGTTAAAATGAAATGATACAAGGTGTGTTCGACTTGAACCACGGCTACAGACAGCAGTCAACGAGATTAGCCGAGAGCAGTGGGGGGTGGAGTTGAAAATGGACATGTCAAGTCAGACACTTTCTGCTCCCCGTAGTGATGCCTGTACGTTGCTTGCATACTCTGTCACAGATGAAGTGAATTAAATGCAATATTTGTTAAATACACAGACATTTCAGAAACGTTTTTCATGAGCAACAGAAACACTTTTTTTATATACTGCTTAATACAGCACCATCTGTTCAAGAATAAAAAATAATAAACATATACTATTTAAATTCCAATAAAGTGGGGGATATATGCTTTTATCAGTGTTTTATGCTAAACGTGACTCAGTATGACAATGTGACTACAGTAAAAAAGCTTTTACTGTTCTAAAAACACAGATCTGTGAGCATTATTGGAATTGAGGATGCTGCGTTCATGCCATGTCGTAATTATCGCAATTCCTAGATGACAGCACCTAACGTTCAACTCGGTGCTGTTCACGTCCTCGGACTGGGGATTATCTGTTGCTATAATGACAGAATGAACCCACGTGAAAGAATGTTAATGGCAGCTGTAAAACACAATACAATTAACAGTTGCTATGCAAATGCATTATTATTACACTTTATAATTATTTCTTTAGGTTGTTATTACATGTATAGCCTATCTAACTCTGTGCTGCATGTCTTTCGTTTATGTTCACATTACTTTTATATGAAGACATCTTCATTGGCAAAAGTCAATTACACAAATTTTAAAACACAAAAAGTAACTGCTTAATTACATTTTACTACTGGAAGTGCCACCAATTTTCTCTGGTTCTGTGTGAGGTGCAGCGGTCACGTGGTGCAAGCCGTAGCTCTCAGAAAACTCCCAGTTCACAAGTTGCAATTATGAGTTCTACGAGGACGTGAATGCGTTTTTCAAGTTGGTATCTCGTAATTATGGAAATTATGATTTGGCGTGAATGCACCTTTAGAATAAACCTGGAACACACGTGATCATCGTCATGTGGTGAATCTGGCCAATCGTGAAATAGCTGTGTTGTCTTCAAAGCTCCTACAGCCGCTCTGGAAAAACTGCGCCGGCTGAGTCACCCTTCGAAATCCTTCATTCCAAAGGGCCCTTTGAAGTGGCCAGTTTCGTCTCCATCATCTTCAGTCCTGTCACAGGCCTCTAGTATTCAGCCCACAGTACTTCAGGACCCTTGCCAGGCTCCTGCCCTTGCTACAGACGTCCAGTAGTTGCTAAGGAAGAGGGCAATAGAACTTGTAGGTCCCCTGATCAACTCCTGGGGCTTCCATTCAAAATGCTTTCTTGTTCAGAAAAAGAATGGGAGTTTCTGCATGCTAGGTGTGGTATATGTACTGGGTGCTATCAAACCTGGCATGTGGTTTATCATTACTATAGACTTAAAGGATGCATATTTTTACATTCTAATTGCATTCCAGTACAGACTATTTCTGCACATTCCAGGACAGAACACACCACTACTGCATTTCTGCTTTTGGACTGTCTCTCTCCTTAAGTGTGTTCATGCGGTGTATTGAGGTAGCATTGGATCTATCGCAGGAAGATGGCCTGTTGATTCTTCCATATCGGGATGACTGGCTATGTGCAGCAAGATGCTGCAGCCAAACCCACCCAGCACCTACTGAAGCATGTTGTGGTGTTAGGTGTTAGGACTGAAGGTAATTCTGCAGAAAAGCTGTCTTGTTGCTTTTCAGTTAGTTTGTTTTCTAGGTATGTACCTGGATTCCAGATCAATGATCAGACTGTAACAGGCACATAGAGGGCACATACGTCTGAAGTAGTGAATTTAGATAAAAGGGTGCAGAGCCAGTGGTGGTTTTGAAGGCAAACATTAATGCCTTGAATTTTATGCGAGCATCTATTGGTAGCCAGTGCAAATTGATGAACAGAGGTGTGACGTGCGTTCTTTTTGGCTCATTAAAGATTAATCTTGCAGCCACATTCTGGATTAGTTGCTAAGAGAGCGTTGCAATAGTCCAGCCTGGACAGAAAAAGAACTTAAACAAGGAGTTGTGTAGCATGTTCCGAAAGAAAGGGCCTGATCTTCCTAATGTTGTATAAAGCAAATCTGCAGGACAGATCATTCCCAGTACTTGTTCTTCATCTTCTGCATCCCATGAGGATTTTATTGTTTCTATTGAACAGCTCTTCCCCTGTGAACATTCAGTAAACTGTTTGCACTTTTCCTTCTGCATTGAGTCCATCTGTCCTACATCCGCTTGACAGAACAATCTAGCCATATCATGGACTCAGAAGAGGCATCTGATATTTGTTGGGCTGTATCTAAGCAGAGGATTCTGATTGGCCATTAAGCTTACTCAGCAGCTTCAACTTGCTTCTCAAGCAGCTCTGCCTTCTGATGCCATAACCACTCTACTACCACCTGCTGATGCTGCTACTTCTCAAAGCTCTGAGCCCTGGCTTAACCCACCTTCGCCCTATTCCACTGAGCCCAGTTCTTGTTGATCATTCTTGACTTGATGCTCCTTAATCTGTGCCCTGCAACCATATTGCTTTCCATCTGAGCAATATAAAGTGGCTTATGTAATGACACTCGTTGCTGGTAGAGCTTGAGAGTGGGGAACAGCAATGTGGGACAACAAGAATTAATGTTGTGCATCATTCCAGGGATTCTTGTCTGAGCCCACATGGGCTCTATCCCACTTCTGTCAGTTTTTGATTCCTCCACTGAATTCTGCATACGCGGGTTCTTGTGTTATTTCCTTATCACTTTTCGCGTGTGTTTTGTTGTGAAACGTAGTTTGCGGACCAGACAGAGTTGTCGGCGATTCTTCCTATTGTAAAGTCATGCAGTGTGTCACCTCCTGTCGCCGATCCATCGTACAAGGTGAACACAGCAGCGACTGACTGCTACCTCAGATAGTCGTGCAGTGTGAAAACAACGGCGATCCGACGAGTTTGAAAATCGTGCAGTGTGAACTCGGCATCAGAGCAGTCTCCTGCTACCGTTCCAGTTGTTTCTGCAGTCACCTCAGCTTATTCTTTGTCAGAGGAGGAACCCATGCTGACTGGGAAAGCTTGGACATCACCTGAGGAGCGACATCATTGGCTAGTTAATGAGTTGTGCCTTTATTGCGGACGTCCAGAACACCATCGTGCCCAGTAAGAGGAGGAGCTGACCATTAAAGAGAGAGGGTTAATGGTGAGCAATACTTCTGATGAGAAATCCCCTGGACTTAGGGTGACCATATGTGCCATTTTTACGGGACACGTCCTGGACAGGATTTCTATATTGCCTAAAATGTCCAGGTTTTGGCGTTGTTTTCCTGTTTTCATACTTGCTGAAGGTAAGGATTGAAAAGTTTGACCAATAACATGCATCGACCAATCGTGGCGTGTGAGAAGGTGGGATCTATAGAGAACGGTCAAAGCAATGCAAATACGCGTACATATTAGTTGTGTTCGACTTGAAGCAGTGCTGCTCATCGGTGAATGACAGCAAAGTATGATTCGAAAGGAGCCATCTGCTCTCTATAGCTCTCAAGGTACATGTCATACAACAATTGGTCTGTGCAGCGCAAACAGCCAAAACCTGGATATTTTAGGCAATATAGAAATCCTGGCAAGGATAAAAATCTAAAAAATTCCCCTAAAAATGGCAATCTACCTGGACTTTGCACTTTCCCCAGGTCAGGCTGTAGCAAAATTATATTGTCCTTCAAGTCTCTGCCCTTGTTGACTCCAGTTTTTACAGGCGGTTCATTCAGAACTTTAGTCAGATTGCCTTTCCTCTGACAAGTTTAACTTTCACCAAGAAACGCTTCAGCTGGTCGCCACAGGCATTTCAAGAACTTAAGAGCTGCTTTGTTTTCACCCTCATTCTTTCTAATCCTGTCCCTTTGTGTCAATTTGTGGTGAAGGTTGATGCATTAGAGGTAGGGGGCCATTTTGCCCCAGAGCTCTTGTTCTGATGGGAAAATGCACAGCTGTGCTTTTTTTCCTCACCAGCTTTCCCCAGTGGAACAGAAATACAATATCGGTAATTACTGGCTGTCAGGTTGGCATTGGGAGAGTAGCACCACTGGTTGGAGGGCTCAGGGATACCTGTCATTTGGATGGATCATAATAACCTTGAAAAAGATGCTTGACATAACCGTATCTGGTGGTCTTCCACTATTAATAGAACCACTGTTACACCAATAACTAGTAGTATATATCTTGTTGTTGTAAATTGGTGGAATCAACATCAATGTAATACATAAACATTTTATAGAAAACCCTACTTCTTGATAATATGTTGCTCTGTTTGTTTGAGTGTCCTGACTTCTTCACTGGTTTGCTATTTTCCATTGAGGTGTTATTGAAATGCACTCCAAGAAAATTAGCTATTTATGTTAAATGCTTTGATATATTTTCGTTATGCTTTAAGAACTATGCCAACATGTATATTTGATGGCATACATTTTATTGCTTTGATTATTCCACTTTATATTAGATGGCCTTAACTACTATGTACTTACATAAAAAAAAAATAAGTACATTGTGCTTATTGTGTTAATTTTGTAAACACTTCTGCTGCTATTTTGGTTTGGTGGTATGGGTAGGTTTAAGGGTGGGTTAAGGTGTAAGGGCTGGGTCAATCTGAGTAATAAATGTAATTGCAGAAATTAATTACAGATGTAATTACATGCAGGTATTTTTTTTAATATAAGTACAATGTAAAAACATGCATGTACACAAAATGCATTGTATCAAATGATTAATTTCAATGTAAGTACATAGTTAAGGCCACCTAATATAAAGTAGAACTGACAATGCAATCATTTTTTGCAAATACATGATAAATATATATTAAATACATATATGTTGAATGACAACATGTTGAAAAAACATTTTGTTATACATTTAATTTATGTATTTCAGAAATTATTTTTTAAATTATATTTTTAGTATGATACATTTCCAGAGTATAACACCTGGGGTCAATGTTACAACTAATCTGTAATTCTTACAACTAATCTTCTCTAATTTGGCAACAAAAATAGTAATTTGAATAGTAATTTAAAAACCAGTATAGTTCCCAAGTAAATGTATCTGTCTTCACAACTTCACATACTGCAGGTCATAAAGTTCACACTCAATAACCATGTCTTCCATCTGTTTGTCAGGGTTTATTTAAATCTGCAAGATGCAAAACAATGAGTGCCAAATAACGTTATTCTATGATTTAGCATTAACTTGGATCCACCAAATGAATTTTGACAGGATAACAGATGTAGGAGTAATATTCCTGCTGGTTGGTGTTTCCATCTGGGATATCAAGCCCCACCTAGGAAGAATGACAGCAAGAGAAAAAAATCTTCACTTTCTGGGAAAATAATGCAAACTATTAATAAACATAAAATGTTGCTGCAATCAGGGAAGCCTCTGACTCTTTTTTTCCTACATAATAAATCACCTGCGCCTCAGAGCACACAGACAAAAAGCAATAACAACTGCTGTCATCTTGTGTTTGGATGCCTGATTTTTGGGAACGCAAACCTGTGAGCCAGTTCTGGGAGGTAATTATACCAAATCATTTTGACGACATACTTTGGCTCAGGCATTTCAGACTGACTAAAACAAATGGGGTGAAATGGGATTGCTATTCTGGTTAATCCAGTTATCTAATTATATGATATGTTGAGGCAAAGTCACATGAGTTTTTTTTTTTTTTGTGCATCCAGGAATTTATTCTGTAAATTTGTTATTCGTTATATTTATTTTCATCATAGTTTATGTGCATGTTTTTTTACTGAATAAAAAAATTGCCACCTCAGTTGAATGCATTCCTTTTTATGCACATTTTAAGATTTTATGAGCATCTTGGTGTTTTTTATGCAATATCCCAAACCTTGTATATAAAAATATGTAAATGTAAACAGCTAATGTCAGTGAGCAGTTCTAGAAATTTTTCATATCAAAACAACAATTTCTGATTGTTGTTCACACTAAGTATTTATATGGCTTTAGAACACGTTGATATTTAGCTTATGTGGACTACAATTATGATATTTTTAAGGTATTTCTAGGGTGTTATTGTGTCATTTTTGAAGTTTGAACACGTTAGTCCCCATTTATTACAAGAGCGAGTAGCAGGTGTTAAATTCTTTGGAATTTTCTCTTTTGTGTTTCACGGAAGAAATAAAAAGTCACACGGCTTTGAAATGACGTGTCAGGATTCTTGACTGTTTGTGTGTGTTTTGCTCCCCGTGACCCAGTTTCTCCATCTTGTTGATTGTGTTAATTTGATTCCAGGTGTGTCTCCTTAGTCCCCTCGATTAGGCCCTCGTTATCCTGTGTTTATAAGCCCCAGTCCGTTCAGTTAGTGTTTGTCGGGTCTATAAGTTGTTCGTGTGTCATTCCTCGTTCCTGTTGTGGAAAGACTGTTTAACGCTTCTCCGCGTCCCCAGCGTTCCTTCCGGCAGCGAATCATGACAACATGAGAGTGAGTAGCTTAAATCACGGCTTGAAAACTAAAAAAAAAATTATTCCATCAGTTCACTCGATCGATATTTTAACGTTTCTGTTCCTGCGTTCCTCTGTATTATTACCATTCCGAAACCGGTTCAAGTAGAAAAAATACCGGTTAATAACGTTATTTTTTTAAACATTTTCTTAGCCAATAATAATAATAAAGTACAGCCTTTCTTTACTCAAAAAGAAGAAGAAAAAAATACAGGAAGAGATCTGGTATCTTAACCCGCTGCTCAATGTAGGCTGAAATACCGGTAAAGCAGAATGTTTGTGAACATTATAAACGCAGCTATTAGTTCCCTTCTCTCCACAACAAATCCTCTAAAGTTAAAGCATTTAGGCTATAAATGTCAGACTCTGTTCCATGTCTCGTGTTGTGTTTTCCTCCCCCACGTGCTCCAATTTAATTATTATGCCCATATTTGTTTTTTCCTCCGAAGACAAGCTCCTGTGCCGGCTCCAGCCCCAGAGCTCGCTCCTGTGTCGGCTCCAGCCCCAGAGCTCGCTCCTGTGTCGGCTCCAGCCCTAGAGCTCGCTCTAGTGAGGGCTCAGGTTCCCGAGTTTAGCCCACGGAGGGCTCTTGTTCCCAAGTTTAGCCTACGGAGGGCTTCTGTTCCTGTGTTTAGCCCACGGAGGGCTCCAAATTTAGGTGAAACTGATGCCTATCTCTCTCATTAGGCACGAATCCAAATATTTCCATATTCGCGATGTATCTGGATGCTAAAATATTATTTATTCGAGACAAGGACGAGGCCCTCCCAAGTCACACGCTAAAGATAGAAAAGATGAAGATGCCAATGTGACATGTTACAAATGTGGACTAAAAGGACACAAAGCAAGAAAGTGTTACAAGAGGGTGTGGTGCAACCATTGTAAAAATAGTACACAGTGCAGTGGAATGGCTCAACAAAGAGGAACAGCCGTGATTTATTTCCTAGATGACACTGGACAACATCACAGAGCACAGCTAAGGAACGCACTATACATGCCTTCATACCCACATGACATTTTCTCAGTAGCAAGGGCAACAAATGGAGGATCAACAATTACCTTTAAAAGGGGGAACAGCCACATGGTTACCAAAGAAGGTAGCAGGTTTGACATCCACGAAGGTGGAAATTTGTATTATTTGCCAACTATTGAAGAAAGTGTTGATGAGTGCAAAGTGTGTCATGATCTACAAACGTGGCATGAAATTTTGGGTCATTGTAACTACGAAGATGTACAAAAGTTACAGGGTGTGGTTAGAGGCATGGAGATAAAAGGAAGCACAGTAAGCAAAAATCGGTTATGTGAAGTGTGTACGAAGGGGAAATCCACTCAGACAAGAAACAGAGAGCCAGACAGAAAGGTAGAGAAATCTTTAGAACTAATCCACACTGATTTGGCCGGCCCTATGCCAACACAGAGCAAAGAAGGGTACAGGTATGCACAGTCGTTTACAGACGACTACTCGGGTACCATGTTAGTGTATTTTCTAAAGTCTAAGGCAGACACAGTACAAGCCACAGAAAAGTTCTTGGCAGACATAGCACTTAGTGTATTTTCTAAAGTCTAAGGCAGACACAGTACAAGCCACAGAAAAGTTCTTGGCAGACATAGCACTTAGTGTATTTTCTAAAGTCTAAGGCAGACACAGTACAAGCCACAGAAAAGTTCTTGGCAGACATAGCACTTAGTGTATTTTCTAAAGTCTAAGGCAGACACAGTACAAGCCACAGAAAAGTTCTTGGCAGACATAGCACTTAGTGTATTTTCTAAAGTCTAAGGCAGACACAGTACAAGCCACAGAAAAGTTCTTGGCAGACATAGCACTTAGTGTATTTTCTAAAGTCTAAGGCAGACACAGTACAAGCCACAGAAAAGTTCTTGGCAGACATAGCACCTTATGGAGAAGTCAAGTGCATCCATTCAGATAATGGCACTGAATTTATGAGTTGAGATTTTCAGGCACTGTTAACAAAGAATAAGATTAGACATGAAACGTCTGCACCTTATTCGCCTCACCAGAATGGCACAGCAGAGAGAGGTTGGAGAACACTCTATGAGATGAGCAGGTGCTTACTGATAGAAAGCGAGTTACCAGATGAGTTGTGGAACTATGCTATGCAAACATCAGCTTACATGAGAAACAGGTGCTACTGTAGATGTACAAAGAAAACACCATATGAGTTATTCACAGGCAGAAAGCCAGACGTTTCCAAAATGCAGAAATTTGGATCGACGCGTTTTGTTTACAAACAAGAGAAAGGCAAATTAGACTCTAGATGCAAACAGGGTATTTTCATTGGCTATGATAAAAACAGCCCAGCTTATCTAGTGTACTATCCAAGCACAAAGAAGGTCCAAAAGCATAGGCCGCTCTCACACTTGTCATGTCTGCTAAGTGTGAGAGCGGTTATGCAGAAGGCAGCACAAGAAAATTTGATTTAGCATCAGATGGACATTGAGACTATTTGCATGTATTTGCCCGAGACATGTTTGGCACTTAAGAGTGTATGTATTTTTACATTATTTATGTAAAAGAGAAGTCTTATTTGTTTTGTTTTTTTGTTATTCTTCTGGTAATACAATAAGATAAGAGCGAGTGAGGGTGATAAGTATTGCACTTAACCAAAAATGGTTCTTCTATGGCATCGCTGTGAAGAACCTTTTAAGCACCTTTATTTATAAGAGTGTGTTAAGTATTGCACTCTTATACACTGCATTACGGTATCAGCCAAATTACCTATTGTTCTATTTGAAGGTATTATGGTATGGGAGTGATGACGTATGTTGTTATGTGTTTTACGTCTCTACGTTGTACTAAGCTGAAGCAGAAGTGATGAATAAAGTGAGAGTATGCTGAAAAAGTAAAAACCTTCAGCAACGTTTTGTCTTCGTATCCGATTGATGGTGAACTGCGCTCTCAAGCTCAACATAGTGTAATAGGCTTTGTAGGCTACTTCACTCACAACATTTTTTATTTTGATAATGAACAGGCTGCATGTTGCAAAAATATTTTTTATTTTTTAGTTATCGCCGGCGCGATAGTGATCCCAGCGCTGGTTGGTTATAGCCTAGATAGAAGCAAGACATCATTAATCAAAACTGTCAAGCTTTTGCAAAATAAATAAAACTAAAATAAATAAAACTGTAAAGCTTTTGCAAAATAAAGAAAAATACTTTCCGCTGTCTCTTTTTCCTTTCCGTGAACTTTTCTTCGCATCACAATAAACCGAAACTCATCACATTTTTTCTTTTGTTTTGTTATTCCTTTTTATGTACATTTATACATTTACATTTTACATTTATTCATTTAGCAGACGCTTTTATCCAAAGTGACTTACAATTGAGGAATACAATAAGCGATTTATCATAAAGAGGCAAATAAATGCAGGAAGTGTTTGCAATACAAAGTTTCAAGCATTGTTCAGATTAGTACAAGAGAGATTAAGGAAAAAAGCTAAGTTTTTTTTTTTTATTTAACATCTAAGTCTATAGTTGTCAGACTCTGTTCTATGTTTTGTGTGTGTTTTGCCCCATGTGACCCAGTTTCTCCCTCATGTATTTTGTAATCATTAGTTCCAGGTGTATGTCATTAATTATCTAATTTACTCCAGTGTTTATAAGCCCTGTGTTTCAGTGAATCTGGTCTCTGCTGTTGAATTATCTTCCTGGATGTCACTCCTGAGTTCCTGTGTTTGTTTCCCTGCGTTCGTTGAAATAAAGTCCATGTTGAAGTTGATCCCTCGTTTCCTCGCTCCTTCGTTCCATTCCTCATTGTGTGGAGTGTGACAGAACAGCAGACCCAAGTAAGATGACGGCTGAGGACAAGCTGTGGGGTTTGCAGCAGGCTGGTCGGAAGTTGGAGTGGTATGTGGAGGATTTCCTAGAGCTTGCTAACCAGCTGAGCTGGCACGACGCCGCTCTTGGTGTGTGCTTTCAGCTGGGACTAGACGGCGAGACGATCCGCTGCGATCTTCCTGTGTGTAATTATCCTCTGATCGAGCTGATTAATCTTGTTCTTTATTTAAACGGTTCCAATGATGAAGTTGAAGAAATAAGGGAAAAGTTTCAGTCTCGTCGTCCAGTCCCCTCTGAGGCACGCCACGTCTCGCCAGCTCACTCCATGCCAGGAACCCCCACATACCGCACCAATGGTTCGAACCGCCTGCTCAGCCCCAAACACCCCCGAATCCTCCGAAGCTCCACGATAGTCCTCAGCCTAGAAATGCCGACCGTTCATGTGGCAAGTCCGCCGGCCATTCATGTGGAAAGCCCGCCGGTGGTTCCTCAGTCAAGCCTTCCAGCCCCAGAGCTCGCTCCAGTGCCAGCTCCTCGAAAGCGCCTTGCTGTGCATGCTCCTCCAGAGCACCCTCCAGTGCCAGCTCCTCGTAAGCGCTTCCCAGTCCCCGAATCCAGCCCGGTGTGGGCTCCAGTTCCCGAGTATAGCCCACAGAGGGCTCCTGTTCCCCAGTTAAGCCCAGGAAGGGCTCCTGATTCCCAGTTAAGCCCAGGAAGGGCTCCTGGTTCCTCGTATAGCCCACGGAGGGCTCCAGATCCCCAGTTAAGCCCAGGGAGGGCTCCAGATTCCCAGTTAAGCCCAGGGAGGGCTCCTGTTTCCCCGTTAAGCCCAGGGAGAGCTCCTGTTTCCGATTTCAGCCCAGGAAGGGCTCCTGATCCCCGGTTAAGCCCAGGGAGGGCTCCTGATACCCAGTTAAGCCCAGGGAGTTCCCCCGTTCAGCCCAGGGAGGGCTCCTGTTCCCCCGTTCAGCCCAGGGAGGGCTCCTGTTCCCCCGTTAGGCCCAGGGAGGGCTCCTGTTCCTCCGTTAGGCCCAGGGAGGGCTCCTGATCCCCCGTTAAGCCCAGGGAGGGCTTAAAAAAAAATTTGGGGGAGGGGGGCCATATACCCTTGGCCGAGCCAGCTAAGGCCATGGAGGATCTGCCATGGTCTCCTGATCCGCCATGGCCTCCCGAGACTCCTGATCCTCCATGGCCTCCCGAGTCTCCTGACCCGCCATGGCACCCCGGACGGGTACCGCCACCGTCCCGTGTCTGTCCTGAGGGACCTCCAGAGCGCCCACCCCCCCTCCCCGTTGGATGTTGTGTGGCGCGAGGACGTGCCTTCCGGGAGGGGGGAGTGATGTCAGACTCCGTTCCATATTTTGTGTGTTTTGCCCCATGTGACCCAGTTTCTCCCTCGTGTATTTTGTAATCATTAGTTCCAGGTGTATGTCATTAATTATCTAATTTACTCCCCTGTTAATAAGCCCTGTGTTTCCGTGAATCTGGTGTCTGCTGTTGTCTTCCTGGATGTCACTCCTGAGTTCCTGTGTTTGTTTCCCTGCGTTCGTTGAACTAAAGTCCATGTTGAAGTTTATCCCTCGTCTCCTCGCTCCTTCGTTCCAGTCCTCATTGTGTGGAGTGTGACAATAGTATTATGTTTTCTGTTTCTCTTTGTTTCCGCTCACAAAAGCGCTGCAGGTGATTGTGATCTGTTGAATCCATCTTACACTATCCTCAGAAAAACGTCAGTGCATTGCTATTGCGACTTGCCTATGATGAGTTGACAGCTAAGTGCGGGCATTTCACTCGTTGGATGCGTCAGCGTCACATTTGCATAGGCCGTAGCCTACTACTTGAATTTGTGATTGGTTGACAGCAAATTTCAAATATTAAATGGAACGATAAAATAACGTTATTAACCAGTTAATGGCCATCTCAAATTTTCTATTCTGTTCGGAACTATAACATTTGATTTAGTTGCTGGTTCTGTTCCAGTCAAAATTTCGTTCGTTTTCATTCCTTGAACCGGTTCAGAGCCCTGGCTTAAATGCTAGCAGATGTAGTAACCATCTGGTATTAAAAAGCATTTTTTTCCATTGATGGCTATTCAGAAATATTTCTATATGCCATTTTTTTTTTCAAGCAACATTTAAATATTTCTTATTTAATAATAGATATGAATTTTGGGGTACGCCAATCCTTTAATCATGTGTTGCTTTGGAAATGGGAATTTAGGTATAAAAAGAGAATGAAAAAAATCTTACATCTGGTTTACCGGTTGCCACTGCTGGGTCGAGGTGTTTGAATAAAGAGTTGAGTTGCTGCCTTAGCTGCTTACTCTTCTTAGTGGGTTGTAGCAAAATAGCTTGGAAACTGACCGGCAGACCGTACCTAACCAACAGCAGAGCAATTGTAATGAGTTTTGTGTTTATCCATTTATATCTATGATTTATTTAATTTACTTCTTCAAGTGGACATTTTACCTGAGAACTGACTCAACGAATGTACGGAGGACCTTAATGTGAATCCAGGCCACAAAGATCTCACTGAAATTTACCTTTAGCCAGCACACAAATGTTCTCTGTTGGGACAAACAAGCACACTGTTATCACTGCACTGATTCTTGAGACATTGAATAAAACTTTTACTGGCCATTAATTTTGATGATCAAAATCATCATCATCATCTCTCTTAATAATCAGAGATGATCACTAGAATGCTCTCAACACAATTTAGTTTTCTTTTCTTTTTTTTTTTCTGTTTAGTCTCTCACTATCCCCAAAAAATCCTCTCACTAGCCCATCCTATATCTATATTTCATGTTGGTTAAAAATATATATTAAACTTCAGACAAACAGAAATATTGGTATGTACATTTACTACTATGTCCTATGAGAATGAAAAGGTTAACATTATAAGGTTTCATGCCTACTTTTTTGCCAACACTCTCAGATATTGAAATTAAGGATAGCATGAAATCAAGCAATATAACAGTCTGTCTTTACCATGAAGATATTTTTCCATATTTCACCTGTTATAAGGTCAATTAGTAGCTAGTAACAATGACAACAATAAATTGCATGCATGCATTTAACACATAAAATGGGAAATATGGAATTTTTTTAACAAGATTTTCTGTACTGACGAATCGTGGCTGAAAATGGGGTTTGAAAACATCCAGACTCATGCCATTCTGTAGTCATTCTGTAGTTTACTGAAGCTGTAGATCTTAAAATTCATATTATAAATATTCTATATGACAGTACACGTTTTTTATCTGATGGTGTTGGTGAGAGACAAAAAATTAAAACTAAATAAAAAAGTGTGAAAATGGAAAAAGCAGGAGGTTGCATCCAAACACAGGTGAACATGTTGAAGAATCATTGATGCAAAACGTTTATTTGATCAGTTCTGAGGTCTGTTTTCTCTGTAACCAGTGCTTAATAAATAACTTTAAATGAATATTGTTTAGTGTTTATATCATGAAAAAGAATAGGCTTTACTTACATACAGTTCCTTCTTATCCACAGCGAGACGGCCTATCTCCTGCTTTTGCTTCTCGGCTTCATCCAGGTTGTATTCCCGCACTGTAAACCTGTTGGTCACCACAGGAATAAGTAGTTTCTTTATTAAGCCTACGTAAGCATAGAGGCACATCAAACCTTGTTAAAAAGTAGTGCAATTAATTGAATTAAATATGCACTTGCAGTGTACTTAAAATCTTAAATGTATATTTAAAAAATGGTACACCTTCAGAAAAAAAGGTTTAAAAGCTGTCATAGGGGCGGTATACTTAAAAAAGTTATTAATATGTTCAATTTAGGTATATGTACAGTGGTGTGAAAAAGTGTTGGCCCCCTTCCTGATTTCTGTCAAGATTTGCCCAGAGGATGCCATAGCACAGTGTTACGTTCCTCGTATGTTTTGTATTTTTGTTTGCTCCCTGTTTTCTTTTCTCCTTTTCCTCTTTTGTTGTTTCTGCTCTAAATTCTTAGGTTTTGTTTATTGGCTGCTCTGTTCATCAGTGTACCAATCAGGATGGACCTACCCGTTTAAAAGGCGGCCGGGTTTCGTGTGCTGCTGTCAGCCGTCCCGCTTTCCAGCCAGTGGGTGACTGTCCATTTTTGCCAGCCTCAGTTAACCTAGACCAATGTGTTTTTGTTAAGTGAGTCCTGTTAGAATGATTTCGGGTCGGGAAAAGGAGGTAGGTAAGTTTTTGCATTTAAATGTAGTTCTTTTCTTGTTAGTTCTAGTTAGAGAGTGACTGCCACTTATGTATTTTTGTTATTAATTAGGGTAGTTTATGTTGGGCGTCGGATACGGCGGTTTTATTTCTACACTTTCTGTTTGATAGTTAGATTAGTTGGGTTGGGGTTCAGTTATCGGGGTTGTTTTGCTTTTGATTATTTCTTTGGTTTGGCGTCACTCAGTTTTCTCCTTTTTCCCATAATTTATAAGTTATTTATTTTTAGTGATTGCCAATCGTAGTGTGATGGTCTGGGGCTGTTTTGCTGCTTCAGGACCTGGAAGACTTGCTCTGATAAATGGAACCATGAATTCTGCTGTTTACCAAAAAATCCTGAAGGAGAATGTCCGGCCATCTGTTCGTGACCTCAAGCTGAAGCGAACTTGGGTTCTGCAGCAGGACAATGATCCAAAACACACCAGCAAGTCCACCTCTGAATGGCTGAAGAAAAACAAAATGAAGACTTTGGAGTGGCCTAGTCAAAGTCCTGACCTGAATCCTATTGAGATGCTGTGGCATGACCTTAAAAAGGCGGTTCATGCTCGAAAACCCTCCAATGTGGCTGAATTACAACAATTCTGCATAGATGAGTGGACCAAAATTCCTCCACAGCGCTGTAACAGACTCATTGCAAGTTATCGCAAACGCTTGATTGCAGTTGTTGTTGCTGCTAAGGGTGGCCCAACCAGTTATTAGATTTAGGGGGCAAACACTTTTTCACACAGGGCCATGTAGTTTTGGATTTTGTTTTCCCTTAATAATAAAAACCTTCATTTAAAAACTGCATGTTGTGTTTACTTGTGTTATCTTTGACTATTATTTAAATTTGTTTGATGATCTGAAACATTAAAGTGTGACAAACATGCAAAAGAAATAAGAAATCAGGAAGGGGGCCAACACTTTTTCACACCACTGTATGTACAATGTAAATACTACTATGTACCTTTAAGGCACTTTTATGCACCCTTTAGAGGTCAATAAGGTAAGTGTACCATTTTAAAGGAGAGCGTACTTGCAGTTCTTGAGTGAATTTGTGGCAAATTGGTCTTCCAGGTTTTGATGTCACTCCATAGAAGTAATTATGAAATTACTTATGAAGATGTACTTCAGTCCTACTTAAGTGGCGCTCCAAAGCACTCTAAAGTTTTATTAATTGCATTTAATATAAATTTAATATATAATACATTTTCTTTTAATTGAAATGAACATCCAAATAAATGTCCTAACACATTAAATTCAGTTTGCACTTAAGTATATTCTTCTAAGGCACTCTTTTTAAAAGTCTGCTTCTTTTTAACACGGGTGTGTAGTTAAGATTTGAGAGTACGCTTACTTGTGCTTTTTGGCATTGGTTTTGAATTCGGCAATGACATTCTTAAACAGGGTTACTGTGAAAATCCCTGCATCTGCATCCTCAACCAACTTCCTGTTATACAAATATAAACATAGTTATTATTCCATGCAAAAGATTAGAGGCAAACTGAAAAATTACCATGGTTTGGTTGATATGTCTGAAACAGAGAGAAAATACACAGAAAATTAAAGCCAATGAGTTGGAAACTATCTTCCAGACTACAGCCAGACAAAGTACAACAGCTAGACAGAAACTTGATAATACAGCTGGATTAGCCTTCTGCTCCATGGTTAAAGCAAGATATGTAAAATGAGATTAAATCTGGGCTGACAAAACAACAGCGTTCCCACGCCAGGTTTTTCAGTGAATTTCCATGACCTTTCCAGTCGTTCATGATTATTAGATAAAGATTTCTTAATAGCATTTTATAGAGATTACGGGGGTGGATTTCCAGATATCAATGATCAATTAATCAGCGATTAATACATTTAAACAATTAAAATGACTATTTTCAGATTTTCCATGACCATGGGAACACTGAAATACAAACCACTCAACAAACATGCATGGGTACCAACCGGCTGGAACGAGGAACCACAAACTTTGACATTGACTCATACGTCTTCTCCCATAGTGCATATGCCATTCTATAGAAATGATGTAACAAATACATTCAGAAAAATGTTTGATCAGTAATACGTGAGCTAAGATCTGCTCTCAGAGTTCACACTGACCTGGGCACCACAACTAGCAGTGTTGTGAGGTACTCTGAATTCAAAACCAAGTCCTCCTTTTTCACAATATTGGTCAATGCACAGGTCTGCAAGCTTCCCCTGGTTAAGTACAGCAGTAGTGATGGTTATTAAGTTTTCTTTGAATCTCACATAAACATCCAGGTCACATTTAAAACTAAGAACCTCATTTTACATTTTGACATTTAGAGGGGAAATGTACAGAGCACCTAAGGGGACATGTTTTGTAAACTTTTTGATTCCCCTTTGATGTGGAACTTAAACACAGCGTCTGGACTTGATGCTATGGGAAACACCATCAGCGTAACTTGAGTCTGAGCACATGTAGCAAACATGCCAATTCATTGGGCGATGGCAGTTCATGACATCACAAGCGGGAGCGCCTGTGAGTATAAAAGGGTGCCTGCAAAACACATCATCAGGGATTTTAGCACAGAGCATGTTCAGCTCTCGAGGGAATGGGAGGCACTCACAGTGATGCATTCATCATGAGAGGCTCTGTTATTCCTTGATTCTCTCTTGAGGGATAAAAATGTAGAGTTTGCATGGGGACGTTTGGTTCTCAAGAGAGCTGAATGCTATCATTTTGATGCATTCGCTCGTGGGAAGCTCCACCTATGATAAAATTTCTCTTGAAGAATGAGAACAGAGACTCTGCAGCAGGACAGGATCGATCGCAGGGATTGATTTCATGGTGGTTCTAACTTGACTGATTAAATGTGGTGTGTCTAATTCTGAGGAATTAGATGCAGAAAGAGTTCAGGCAGGTTTTTATTAATAATCCACTTCCTCTACTTCCCTGCACAAGTTTGCAAGCCTTTTCAAAACCTACTGAATACCTGGAAAACTACCACCCAAACCTCCTAGACAGGGGGGCAAACATGGGAAAAGCAGGCTGCAAAGCTCAGCCCTGATTTAAATGAAGGCATTTCTCCGGGACCTGCTGTAACTAGCGCTTGCAGATCGGCTACATCTACTTGCCAGGTTCTTGAACATGGGTCATATTAGAGAGACCTATGAAGCGCCCATCCAACTGGGAGCATACATCCCTACTTCAAGAGGTACAGGTGCAAAATACATGACTTTAATTCATTTTTAAGACAAAAAGTCAAGTGAGAAGGGAACTCACTCCCCACGCTCGAAAGCCAAATCCCCTCACTCCATTGGAGCCTTCAAAGAGGATGCAGCACCAGGGAAGATCACAAGCAGATCCTAAACTAATACATCCTCACATAACGCTACTCACACAGCCTCTCCACCAACAAATAGTTCAACTACATTAGAGAGACTATACAAGCTACATACAAATTCCTCCATTATCTCAACACCTCAGTATGGAGATGTAGGAGGAATAAGGCTCCCAACTGCTTGAATATCTCTTTCTGTTACTTGTTTCATATTGCGCTCTGAGTAGTACTTGTTTACTTATGCATGCCAGCAAGTTTTCGGCAAGATACTGTACTTCGGATCAGATATTGATATATCAGATATGTTTTTCAAGGGTTGAGCTACATTCTCCGCTATGTTAGGGTCTAAAGTATAATTGTACACTCCTCTGTGGATGGTTGCTTGGTGGAAACCCGGCAAGCAGAGGTAGTTGGCCTGTGGGGTGTCCCTTCTTATATATTGCATACTATGGTTAGCGTGAGTGAAAGGCGCTAGCTATAGCGAGTCCTAGAGAATTGCCTTTATTTAAGTCAGGATTGAGCTGCTCTCCCCATGTAGTGGGGTTTTTAAGTAGATCTTTAAGTAAAGCTTCCTTGTGGCCTCCTTGGGTTTGGAGTATGGTGGATGAGAGTTATTGGCAAATGGCAGCCTGCCTTTCTCTTGTTTGCTCCCCTGACTAGGAGGTTTGGGTGCTGGTTTCACAGGGATTGAGTAGGTTTTGTTTTAGAACTAAACCACCCTCCTTGTCACGCCTTGTCGCTTGTGCCCTCTAGTCAATGGTTGAGCAAAGTGAACAGAGTTAGGTAGGGCAGTATATATTCCCTCTACTTTGGTTATGTCCCTCCCCAACTATTTTTGGTTCTTGAAGTAGGGATATCACTCCCCTTTGATTGGGTAGAGTGCCTTTACTCAAGGCAGGGTATGAGCTGCTCTCCTCCTGTTACTTTTGGGTCTTGAAGTAGGGCCTAAGCTTCCCTGTGGCTCCTTTGAGGTTTAGAGCCTGGGTTTATGAGAGATACTGGGCAAAGTATTATGTCCTGCTTTTGTTTGCCTCCCTTTCCTGAGTAAGCTGTGAGGATGTATGCTCCCCCTTAGAGTGTTAACATTGAAGGCTGTAGT
Organism: Sinocyclocheilus anshuiensis; assembly: GCF_001515605.1. Lineage (NCBI taxonomy): Eukaryota > Metazoa > Chordata > Actinopteri > Cypriniformes > Cyprinidae > Sinocyclocheilus > Sinocyclocheilus anshuiensis. The sequence goes on along the minus strand of NW_015540859.1, from coordinate 895,270 downwards.
ATGGAGTGCTATTTACTTAGCATTTCTGGCACCTTTCATGCTTCCTTTGGTAGGCTGCTTGAGTAGTACATTAGGGTAGAGCAGGGCAAATGGAATTATGATGGGCAACTCACAAGAGTCCCTCTGTTTCATTTGCTTCCCTCTCCAACTCTTGTTGGGTCTTGTAGTAGAAATGTATGCTCCCTTTTAGATAAAGTGCTTCTATAGGCTTTACAAACTGACCAGCACAGCTGGATCACTGATGGTGTCCCTCCTTGTCATTGTAGCATTTTATGATTTAACTAAAAATGAACTATAGTGAGTCCTGGATAAGTGATTTTATTCAAGTCAAGGTATGAGCTTTCTCCCCTAATTAATCTAGGGTTGCTAAAATGAAGTAGAAGCTCCCCAGCAGTGTATCTTCCCTTTACTATCAGAAAATATTGGCTAAGGGAGTGGTTCTACTAAGCAGTCTATGAGGGTTGATGCACCTTGACTCCAGCTGGTTGATCTGTAGTGTCAGGATATTCTATGTCCACTATTGTCTATATATTTACAGTGTAGTGAGGCAGGCACGCCATCAGCAAAGTAGAGTGGATATTGGTTCCCCATAAAGTATCCAGATGCCACATCGAAGTTCAACTTTAAAAGGGAATGTCCAGATTACGACCGTAACCATGGTTGCCTGAGAAGGGGAACAAGATGAGGTGTCTAGTTGCTATGCATTGGGTTTGACTGCACATCTCCTTCAGACAAAAGAGTTGATGACATGTTTTGCGGGCCCACATTTATACTCATGGGTGCTCTGTCATAAACTGCCTTCAGCCAGTGAATTGGCAACTTTGCCAGTCACCAGTCATGCTAATGGCGTTCCCTATAGCATCAACTCCAGAATCCCCAACTCGCTCTCAGGAAACATCCCGGTAAAGTATGTAACCCTCGTTCTTTGAAGGAGGGAACGGTGATGTTATGTCGACACTGAAATTTGGGGTTTCCCTTGGCAGCCCCAATCACCTCTGAGTAGTAAAAAACAGGCCAATCGGACATTGGTGAGTGGAATTTGCATGCCCAGCCAGTCCTCCGTGCACACCGGTATATAAGGAGGTGGTATCCATCCACTCATTCAGGCTTGTTCTGAGGAGTCGAGACTACATACCGGCCATTCAGTGGTGGGGTTCTTGATTGTGGCATGAGGGACGTAACATCCGTTCTCTCCTTTAGGGAACAAGGGTTAGCTTACATATGTAATCGAAACGTTCCCTTTCAGTCAGACACATCCGATGTTACGTCGACACTGACATTTGGGTTCCTTATAGAAAGCGCCACAACCACTTAACTGTGTTACAAGATCTGGTGATGCAGAAGTTGGCAGGTACAACCATGCCAAGTAACAGCTCGCATTCCACATCGTAACCTACCTAGCGCCCCATTGTAAGCCAGAGGAACTTTTGTCCAGTTGAGATTGCGAAAAGCAGAACCCACAACGAGGAGGACCACAGCCGCTGTTCCTGTTTCCTGCTCCTTTTTCCAACAGGAAAGAGAGATTCCGCTCTTTCACAATAGCTGTTGGTACAGACACGGCCAGATGTATTACACTAGGGAAGGGTACCCAAATCTAAACGGAGAGGGACACTACGGAGGCCACATCCTGCCCTAAGGGAGGTAGCATGTGGAGAGTACACTAATGGACTGACCAAGATGGCAGTACTACATATGGAGTTGCTGCGGTAGACTCCACCTGGAGAGTGAAGAAACTAACACAAAAACTGGACAGAAGCAACTCTATCAAGAGGAAGATACAGGTTTACCAAGAAAAAAAACATACCATGGAAGGAACGCACAATGGATCACCAGAAGCTCAGTACAGGGGCTGACAAACAGGCATGCAACACAAGTACTGAGCCTGGCGTTGGGCTCTTCCACCAAACCCAACAGCTGAAGGTGCTGGAGGAAGCTCAACTCAGGGTTTATCAAGTGAGAAGCACGTCTGGCGAGATAGATGGCACTTGCACCCCCCAATTGAGGGGGAATGGTGTTGTGACCGAGACACAGAGCGGGCCCCCCATTATTTACCTGTTAGTACCCAACACACGGGATGAGACTGGCTCAAGACAGAGATTGTAGAACCTCACGAAGGTGTTAGGTGTCTCCCAGCCCACAGCTCTGCAGATGTCTGCCGTGCGCCAACACCCAAGTGGAGGCAACACTCAGAGTGGAGTGAACTCTAACTCCTAGGTGGCATGGCTTGCCTTGTGTTTGGTATGCCAAAGCGATGGAATCCACTAGCCAGTGGGCCAACCTCTGCTTGGAAACAGCCTTCTCCTTCTGCTGACCTCCAAAGCAAACAAAGAGCTGTTCAGAGCTTCTGAAGCTCTGTGTACGCTGAACGTAAGTACAAAGAATGTGCTGACATCAGCTTACAGGAGACCCAGGTGAACCCTCCATGTGGCGGCACCCTGCAGGCATAAATGCAAGGTATTTCCACATAACCCTTGGTGGCCTCACCATCGAGGGTAGTGAGGGAATAGGAGGCAGCTTAGGACAGAGAAAGGTGCCCTTCACGACTTTGTGACCTCCTCATGCACCTCCAGGAAAATTGGCACTGAGGCGGGTTGCAGCTGCAAGTTGCACCACGCGTCTAGGAAACCGATCGTTCAGCTGAGAACACTCCAGATTGGGTGGAGGCTTCCACTCAAGCCCAATGTTCTCGACTGCCCAGGAAAGCATAGCAGACACTTCAGAGTCAGACTCTGACTTTGTAGTGCTCCCAGAAGGAGAAAGTCCTCAGAGTCAGAGTCCTCATCCTCTGAAGCACCTGATCCTCCTCCGGAGCCCCAAATGAAATTGTCAGACTGCTGTGAGACAGCCCGGCAATCTCCTTCGGGAGCTTGACGGCATGCAACAAGGTCCGTGAGGACTGGCATGACAGAAGAGCTCCCACTGTAACCCTCAGATCTCCCTGAGTGCTAAGCAGCGAGGACTAATGCTTTCCAGAATTCCCGGGCTGGGGAGCAGCTGATGGGACTTCCCCCCTCACGAGTAGGGAAAGTCGCAATCTCAACATTGCCATGGACATGTGCTCACAATGAGGACATGAACCATCCATTAACAAAGTCTCAGCATGTTTACGGCCCAGACACATGAGACAATGATCGTGGCTGTCAGAGGGGGTCAGAAAACAACTGCATCCAGAAACGCTAAAAAGACGCTCTCATCCGTGTAACTCTTCTAGGGAAACTGCTATTTTGATGCCAAAGCACCCAGGGGAGAATCGCATAATTTAACCATGCTATGACAGAAGAAACACCACTGAATGCACCGTAAACACAAGTGCCCAACAAAGAGAATTTCCCACAGGTGATTGAAGAAAACGAAAAGCACATACAGCAGCAACCGTTCGGCTCCAAAGCAAAAATCTGAATGAGTGGATGCACGCCGCCTGCTTATATACCGGTGTGCATGGAGAAGAGACTGGGCATGCAAATTCCACTCGTCAGTGTCTCATTGGCCTGTTTTTTACTACCCAGAGGTGATTGGGGCTCCCAAACATCAGTATCAACATAACTAGAGCATGACTGACTGAAAGGGAACCATGGTTACATGGTTTGTTATTATCATTAACATCACAAAAGGTTTGCGAGTGAATATCGTTTCTTAAGAGAATGCAAAAGTTTTGTGAGCAAATGCAAAAGCATTGAAATATATTTTTTCCTGCCATTCCCACCTCATTATTTTCATCACAACAGTTTTGCGAGTGAACTCAAACGTTTCTAGGGAGAACACTAAAGCACTGAAATATAATTTTTCATGAAATCAATTCAAAGATAATTCTAATATAGACCTCAAAATATAATGTATGTCCTCATGATATGATATTTCATGATATGAGAACTCACTCAGTTTTTCGCTCAAAGCTTTGAATACTGGCTTTCACGTGACTGTAAGCCGCCCTGCGGGATTTCAACTCGGTGTCCACCTGAGAAACTTGCTAACATACACACAAACACACACACAACCACCCACACAGACAAACATTTATACAATAGAACAGGCATATAGAAACAAATAGTTGTAATTGTTTAAAAAGGTGTTTTATATAAGGTGTATACTTTGGAGATGATGTCAGAGAGGGTTTTCAGAGGCTGTGCAGTGGGGTATTTGGCTCTGTCCCATTGAAAACTGGTCACATATGTTGCCAAATCCACTGAAACATCAAGAAACAAGTGAATGCTGTAAGCAGAACAGCGGCATAATTACAACAACAGGCAGATAAAGTGATTTCTCATTTACTATGCAGAATATGTCCTTTAATAATTTGTGTGGAACAATGAAACACAAACCCCAAAGTGCAGCTATTAACTGCTTAAATTATCAGGATTCAGTCAGATTTACTGAATAGAAACCTTTCACTTAGTGTGGAATCAATCTCAACGGACATCTTTTTTCAAATTTTATAATACTTCATAAAGGCCTATACTGCAAAAGAACACATTTCTAAATTGGTTTACAGTGCAGTGTTCTGTAGTTCAGTGTGCTACGCATGACAAAAAATATTCTCAGCGTCGAAACTCTACTTGTCGGTGACATTTCTGCTATGCAGCAGTGCACTGTTTATGTGGTCACTGTGAAAACAGGAACCTGTTAATAATACATATGCACTACTGTTGCGAGAAAATACTGTGATTTATCACAGAAAATAATTTATATTCATACTGCAGTCTCTAGCGTACTTCTTGAGATCAGGGAGTTAGGTTTACCTGTGCAGCTCTTGCCAGCTGGCCTCCGTTACACTCACCCCCTAAACCTCACTCCCATCTGGGTCACGGCACCAATGTAACCCCTGCAGTTCTACTCCCCGCGTTCTTGCTCCGAGCGGGACTCGAACCTGTCTTTCTGGCATGGGAGGCAGGTGCGCTAATAAGGACGCTACAGACTGCACCCTCTAACACCTGTTTACCTGCGCTGCTCTTACCATCTGGCTTCTGTTACACTCACAATAATGCACTTACATTTATTGTACCAAAGGGTTTAATGGTGAGTTTCAGAATTGTAAAGCTTGTAAGCACATGTATGTTTATTACATAAGCTGAAGTTGTCTAAATCATATATTTGAGGTGAGACTACTTGTCCTTGTGGATGAACTTCTGGTTATTTCATTAATATTATATTAGCAGTTTTGAAAAAAATATACTTTTAATATTACAAGTGTACTTTCGATACAATTAAGTGCACTTCATTAAAGGTTGAAAGATATGCTTATAACTTTACACCAATAAGGTTAGTACTAGCTCAGAAAGTTAGTTTGCAAATGTTAGCATACTTTGTATAGTCTGGAAGTATGATTTCAACGGTGACTGGTGATCTTTCTGATGAGTCCTGTGCTCTGCTGATAATATTATCAAAGCATTACGGAGACTTTTGATTAACAATCAAAGAAATGAAACAATCTTGCAAGGCAATGATCATTTGCATGCATTTGCATGGTATGTAACACTTCCATTAAGCCATGTTTATATCTTATGTAACTTGATCTGTGGTGAACATGGCCCGGCTCAGAGGATGTGGCCTTCTGCTAATGAGCTCTTCTCTGCTTTCTTATGGAACAGGTTTAGCCGTTACAGAGGAGTGCTCCCCACATTCACTCACCTCCATTGGCCAGCATGCTCTCCAGGAGTTTTCCACTGAACTCTTCCATCACCTCACCCAAACACTGAGAGGTCTGACGCATCACACTGTGTTACAGTGGTACAAGAGAATGCAGAAGAGTGATATGTTGATTAAGGGTCTATACTTGAACAGTAGTTAATGTACAATTTATTATGAATGAACTAACACTTGTTATAGCATTTATGTATATCTTTAATTTATAAATAAGCAATGCACTTCAGATCTTCAAAGTATATTTAAAAACAGAACTTGAAGATATATAATAATGAAATAAAAGGCTACTTAAGTGTACTTAAGGAGGGTGCACTTGTTTCTTAACATACTTCAGTACACTTTTTATAAGTGTGATAATGTCAAGTTTACGTTAAAGTTGTTGTGCTTTGAAAATGTACACTTATTTTGATGTGTTGAGTAACATACTAAAGCACATGTAAAGCATCATTTTAACGCGTTATTCACTATTACATTTGCATGAAGCGTTTTTCTTCTAAAATGAGCATTTTTCTCAGGCTCCTATGTTTATGTTCAGTTATTTCACTTTAATTAATGGCATGAAAAGAACCTATTCATTGCCATTAAAGTGAAATTACTGAACCTGTTAAATATATAAGATAAATACAATAAATAGACTCCACTTTCAAAACTTAACAAGATAATGTGGTCATGTAACAATACCGTTTGAAATCTTTAGCGTTGAATATTCAGTAATCTTGGAGCTGCAAAATATCTCTCAGCCAGGATAATGATAATTAAGCATTAAAGCCACGCTAGTATTCACACTTAGAGCTATGACCCCAAAGGTCACCCCAGCACCTGAACCCAGTGTAACCTTGTCTGGAAGTCATATGAATGGATATCGTAGACTGAAAGAGAGAAAGGAGTAAAAGAGTGGGCAGTTTCCACAACACATAAACATTGTAGCTGAGACGGGAAGACTCATGTCAGCTGGCACCTGAAACTGGACTCGACTGGATTGAGTGACTCACTGATAATTGTATTACAACAGCTCGAGAAATTTCCCACAAACACATGGAGGTAAACGTGCTATAGAACACATCAGTCTGATCTAGTCCTTACTGGTAATACGGGAATATATTAATGTGACAAAAGACACATAAACCCCACACACCAACAGAAGAAGGTCTAATAGATTCTTAATCCTATAAAGTCTACTGTATCATATTTGATGGGAACATTTCTAAGGCCTCTAAATGATCAACATGATCAAAACAATGAAAATGTTGAAAAATCTGTTGTACACAATCTACTACATGCCTTCTGTCGTCTGATTGATAGTTTAGATGTTTTTAGCAATTAAAGATATTTTATTATCTAAAAGCTCAGCTCGTGCTTCACGTGTCTTTTTGCTGTCAAATCTTGACTGATTTTATAAAGTAAACGTAAGAATAACTTTGATATTGTCATATCTTTTATATTGGACTGAAACGTTTAGCAACTGATTTATTTGATCTTTTTTTTTTTTAGAAAAACCATGTTCAAATGTGAGTCTCAAATATGATCATCAGGCTTTTGAAGAACATTTATTTGTTCATCTCTCAATCGTCATTGTATTGAATTGCATTATACGTTTGTATCATAAAACTAAGGATCTAAATATCATCTTACTAAGGCATATTATTGGAGATATATAGTGACGACTGATATTTATATAATTTTATGCAAGTACCTGCTATACTGTTATAAAGATCTCATTGATTTAAATTACAAGCGATCAGAGTTTAATCTTACTTATTGGTCATATAAATATCAGCATCAGCAAAATTTAGTATGTTTGCTTGCTTTGGGCCATGAATAAATTGAGATGTTTTTTTCCCTCCATATTCTCACTATGTCATACTATATATATATGAGCCATAATGTGTAAAAAAAATGATGTATCAAATATGAATCAAAACATAAAACACATGCTTTTTATTAACTGTTATACTTTTTTTTTTTTTTTTTTTTACATGCATACATATATAGCTTTTCTGACTATTATTTTATATACACTTTTTTTATATGCACTTTACAGGGTTAAATGGCATTAGGTGATTGCAAACACATCCACTAAAAATATTCCATTATTAGAATCATACCCTAAAAACACCTTTAAGTAACTCTGGTTGCTATAGTTGTAGAAACTAGAAACATATACTAAAGGACAAAGGTGGGCCTATTATTAGTGGAATGTATTATAATATAGAAAGCAGTTCAGTAATGAACACATGATGTATTTATATATTTAGATAAACATGAATGTAATTTTTCAAGCAATAGTGCTTACCCCTCTGTATAGGAGTCCAGTCTGGACAGGTCATCAGAGACCCCCAGCAGCACATCCAGCGTTCCTACCTTCAGAAACATCACAACAAACCGTTACACAAGCTACAGCAGTGGCATTATAGATGAATCAAACATAACAAAACCCACCTCTCACATGCTGAGGTTTTAGTTTAGAATCCTGAGGGCCCATTATACTACATGCCTCCCAAAAATATTAAGACTTCAACCTTTGAGACATCAAACATTTAGCCAATATAAGGTTTTACCATCAAAACATCTAAATCATAGCAGGAATTTCTGAAACCACTTTTTGAGAAGTTGCTCCTGATGGAGACATCTGACAATCCTTTGACAACCTGTTTCGATGCACAGACAGACACATAGTCAAGCTCTTTTTGAAGCCATTAATTCATATGGAACAAATTGGTCACTAACTAGAGTCATGTTGCCAAGACAGGGCAATTCAAAACCAGTCACATGTTTGGTAAATGGAACTCATGCTATCCATTATCATTCTATACAAACTTAAACTTCTGTTAATTAAAGTTAAAGGTGAAGAGTGTTTTTTTTTTTTTTTAAGATAAACTCCTTTCTCACTTTCTAAAGAGTGTAACTCTGTGGCTCTCATTGTTTGAGTGGCCCAAATGTGAAATTCTGGCTAAACCAGTGGCATGGGTTTAAGGAAAGACTGCCTTTTTAATCCAAACAATGGAAGACACTGTTGTGCAGTGTAGTTTTTTTGGAGACCTGCTTGGAAATAACCAATATTATATTCCGTTTTGTGCCCATTTTCTCATTACATCAAGAGTTCACCAAAAAATGAACAATGAACATTCTGTTATTATTTACTCACCTTCATGTCGTTCCAAAACGGTATGATTAATTTCTTCTGTCGAACATGAACGAAGATATTTTGAGAATTATCTTGTAAGCCAATGGTCACCAAAACTGTTTGGTTACCAACATCCTCCAAAAAATCTTCTGTTGAGTTCAACAGAAGAAAAAAGCCATCATACAGGTTTGAATTGACATGAAGTTGAGTAAATGATGACAGATCTTTTGAGTGAACTTTTTGGGTGAAATAACAATTTGATCCAGCAGAATCTGGACCCACTGCATCTCCATGTAGCAAAACTGCTTTCTTAAGACAAATACTGCAGGGTCTGTGCCATGAGGCCATATTTGCTTGGGTGGCACCCCATGGCTTTTGGGGGCAGTCCACTTGAAATTAATAGTATGTAAAGTAGCCCTCCACCTGCTTGGTAACCAATGATGGTAGCCATTGACTTCAATAATATTTTTTTCTATACTATGGCTACCGTCAACTGTTTGGTTACCAACATTTTTCAAAATATCTTCATTTGTGTTCAACAGAAGAAAGAACAGGTTTGGAACAACTTAAGGATGAGTAAATGACATTCAGTTTTGTGTAGAATATCCCTTTAAGATGGGCATTTTGGCATTGACCTTCTTACATATATCCAAGAATTAAAATCATCTAAATTTCATAATTTCAACATAACTCATTTACATTGGTATTTCCATGACAGACATTATTTGGACCTTATAATTTGCTCTGGAAGTGCAAGTCTAAATATTGTAATTACGCATTTTGAGCACATGAATGACAGAACGAAGTCGTATTTATGAATGAAAAACGTATTTCTAAATGAGTTGCCAAGTTGTGACATTTGAAGGAGCGCATCACATTGAAATATGGTGAAAATACTGATCTATAACATAGATAACATAATATGATATACCTAGAATCTATATAGAGAGATAATGAGTTAATCACTCAACTATTACTTATAATAAAGAGAGTTACTGTCACGAATCCGGTCCATGAACTTCCATCCACTTGCCACCAGAGGCTTCATGAGTCTAGTCAAGTCACAACTGATCGTCATGAGTCAAGTAGTCACAGTTAATCTTCATGAGTCAAGTGAAGTCACAGTTGATCGTCATGTGTCAAGTCAAGCTGATCTTCCTGAGTCAAGTCTAGTCACAGCTGATTTTCATGAGTCAAGTGAAGTCACAACTGATCGTCATGAGTTAAGTCTAGTCACAGTTGATCGTTATGAGGCAAGTCAAGTCATTGCTGATCATTCTGAGTCAAGATCATCCAGAGTCACGTCACATCACAGCTGATCTTCCAGAGTCTTGTCACGTCCTGTCTGTTGCACCTAGATTATCAAGGTCAGCCCTTCGGTATCCCAGTCTGGTATCCAGTGTGAGGGATGCACCACTGGTGTCTGCACGTGCAGCTGGTATCCCCAAACCCACTCACTCTAGCCCTCCTGTTCTGGAACTGATTCCCCTGTCTGAAGCGCTTCCTATGATGGGGATCACTTTTTGGTGTGTTTGGGGTGCATACACCACCACAGAACCTCCTGAGGTGGCGGCATCCACTATGGTGTCTCCAGAGGTGGCGGCTGAGGCTGCAGAACCTCCCGAGGCAGCGGCGGTCGCT
>NW_015540859.1:881362-884749 GCF_001515605.1 Sinocyclocheilus anshuiensis | reverse complement strand
AAGTCACAGTTGATCGTCATGAGTCAAGTCAAGTCACAACTGATCGTCATGAGTCAAGTCAAGTCTCAGCTGATTTGCCAGAGCCTCGTCACGTCTCAGCTATTCGTCCAGAGTCACGTCATATCTCAGCTATTCGTCCAGAGTCACATCACATCACAGCTGATCTTCCAGAGTCATGTCACTTCACAGTTGATCTTCCAGAGTCTTGTCACGTCCTGTCTGTTGCACCCAGATTATCAAATTCAGCCCATCGGTATCCCAGTCTGGTATCCAGTTTGAGGGATGCACTGCTGATGTCTGCACGCGCAGCTGGTATCCCCAAACCCACTCACTTTAGCCCTCCTGTTCCTGAACTGATTCCCCTGTCTGAAGCACTTCCCTTGATGGGGGTCGCTTTTTGGTGTGTTTGGGCTGCATACACCACCACAGAACTCCCAGAGGCGGCGGCGCCCACTATTAGGTCTCCAGAGTTGGCGGCTGAAGCTGCAGAATCTCCTGAGGTAGTGGCGCTCGCTGCTGTGTTCCCCGAAGTGATGGTGCCCGCTGCAGTTTCTCCAGAGGTGGCGGTGCATGCTGCAGAACCTCCCAAAGCGGCGATGCTCGCTTCAGCTCCTTGCGTGGTGGTGGCGCCCAGAAACGCACTTTCAACCTGTCATGTCAAGGTCGAAGGAACCTTTGCCAAACTCTCCCTGTGGTGGTCTCCTGTCCTGCTCTGGTGGTCTTCTGCTCCGCCGTGGGGATCTTTGGACCCGTCTGCTCAGCTGTGGTGGTCCTCAGCTCCACCTGCTCTGCCGGCTCCACCCTGGTTCTTTGCTCTGCCTACACTGCCTCAGTCCCCGGTCTCTCCACTTCCACGTGGGCCTGGCCCTCCGTCCCTCCCCCTGTTCCGCCTTCGCTCCACCGCCCTCCTGGATTATGAGTTAGGAGCGTCTGGAAGCCACTCCTTGGGGGGGCTATGTCACGAATCCGGTCCATGAACTTCCATCCACTTGCCACCAGAGGTCGCACTCCCATGATATTGACTCTCACACCACACAGACTGTTACACATCACCCTGGACTACATTTCCCATGCTCGAATGCACTGATTACACACACACAGCTGAATCCAATCAGACACGCTTTATAAGCCCTGGACTTCCTCGTTCAGATGGCCGAGTATTGTTTTAGCACTTATCGTTTATCGTGTGATAGCTACTTTATGGAGCCATTCTAATTTCTTAATCTAGTACTGCCTTGTCTGTTTACCCCGGACTGTGTTTGCACCTTGCCTGGACTCTAGCTCGTCTTGTGGATTCCCCGTTTGCCTCGCCCTCAGGATTACGTTCACCGTCGACTGACGCCTTCCTTTGGATACTCTTTTGTCTTGCCCTCTATATACCTGTTTGCCATTGTCTGACCCATGCCTGTTTTATGACCACGTCTCTGTCTTCTATTAAAGCTCTGCAAATGGATCCGCACGTCTCACGTCTCGTCGGCTCCGTAAAAGTTACCATGATACCATGCATGAATAAGTGATAGAAATTAATAATTTTCCTCATTTTTAATTCTTATTATTAGTGATTATTGTTCACAATAATATTATTTTGCTTATTTAGGCTACTTCTGTATTATGTTTCGGGCTTCAATGTGTGTATCATAAAAATGTAATTTCCCAGGTGCACTTGAAGGCAGCAGAAGTATAATCTCATTTTATTTTTTACATTTTATTTTTTTTACAAATCATAGCATTGACTGCATTTACCAAGCTTAACAATTTAACACTGTTTTCAGAGTATTTGTAATGATGTAATAAACGATATAAATAAATTAAAAAGCTTAACTCTTTTGTACTCTATTCATGGAAAGTGTCTAAGAAAAAAAACTTGTTATTATTGTTTACTGTCCATTGATTATTGACCTTAAGCAACCATTTTCAACTATAAGCCTCAAACTGGCCTATAGTGAAGCACCGGAGATCCTCCAGAGAGCCCAGAAGTCTTAGAAGAAGAGTGTTTCCTTACCTTCAGCTCTGGGATGTGGATTCTGGAGCTCGTGGCCAGACCGGTTTTGGCTGAGACCCGTTTGAGTTTCTCTAAAGACTGACAGCTGATTTTATCCAGAGGAACCGAAATCAACCAGAACTCCATCATGCTGGTTCTTCTCACCTGTGACAGCAGTCTGTGACTTAGAATGAGTCCAATTATGAACGTACACTGACCAGTTGCTGACTGTATCCCTGGTTTGCTGACTACAGTGTCTGAGAAGATTAGGTTTCTCAGACAGACGAGCACAATTCTCATGTTCTAAAGACACTAAAGTTTTATGATGAGAGTAAATGAGGTAATACCTCATCAAGATCAGCTAAAGAAATAGTCTGGGAGATCCATCTTCAGTTTTTACAAAACCCATTTGTGTGCATGATTCAATTCAAGTATTTAATGTCATCTGTTACAGAATGTTGCATATAGAGAAATCATGTCGCTTAAACTGATAATACAGCGCATTCAGCAATCTACTCAGGATAAATTGATTTATATGTTTCATTGTTTATATTTAATTAATGTACATTTATGTTGAATCTAATGTTTTACAAGTTCATCAATACATTTAGAACAAATAAAAAGCAACTGACATAGATTCTCACTAACCTGTGGTTAGTCATGTTTACTGTGTATTTTGCACAGGCAGTGTTGAAGCTTACATACAACCGTGAATAAATGAAGGTATCATGTAGTATTATAAAACTGAATTATAAATTAATTCATAGGATAAAGGTAAGTGAATGAAGCATACGTACTTCATGAGGGTTGTGAGGTAAGGCAGACAGTGGACTGATATGTAAAGTGATCGCTGGTAAAGCATTGTGAGAGAACAGGTGTTGTGTGCAAACATTATCATAATGAGAGACGCGCGCTCTTCTCACATTGCATTCCGTGATGCTGAAATTGTTTCCCGCCACGTTCCTTTAAGCACCATTTTATGCTTAGTTTGGATGTGTTCATTGTTTCCGTGTTCAATGCATGCTCCACCTTAGATTTTATCAAAAATTATTTTTGTTTCTTTTTAATTATTCTCCTTTATATATATATATATAGAGAGAGAGAGAGAGTGTGGTTTTTTTTTTTCAACAAATTGTTTCAAGATGATCTTTCTACCTCTCCTCGCAAATTTTATCCAAGCCAAATGTTTAGATTTGACTTCAGACAAAAATAAATAAATAAATAAATAAATAAATAACTGTTCTTTGACTTTTCTGGTAATTTGTGAATTTTTGTTGATTTTTATGCCTTTATTGGATAGGACAGTAGAGATCAGACAGAGAAGTCTGAAAAATGCACATACATTTTATTTCAAAATAGAGATAACTAAATAGTTTTTTTTTTTTTTTTTTTTTTTTTTTTTTTTT
>NW_015540859.1:867540-881248 GCF_001515605.1 Sinocyclocheilus anshuiensis | reverse complement strand
TTTTTAATGTTTTGTTTTGCATTTTGTGTTTTTTGCATTGCTTTTTTTTTTTTTTTTTTTTTTTTTTTTTTGCTGTGTCCGTTTTTGAGGTGATGGGTCTCGAATTAAAATAATAAATAAAAAATGTAATGTAAACGTAATCTGTATAAATTTATTTCTAAAATCTAAATACTTCAGAAAAATAAACTTTGTTAAATTGATCTTGAAATTAAGAATATATATATATATATATCCTAAAACAATACATATGGGAGAACAATGCTGCTCATCAATATTAGAGAATCGTCTTTTTAGCGCTGCTGGATTCCTTTGCACTAAAATGGAGCTTTACTATCACAGGTGAATTTATAAGTAGAATACTTGTATTTAAAGTATAATACCTAATAATTAGACGCGACTTGATTTTTGATGTTAATAAATGTTAATGTTAACAATAAAATGTTAGAAAAAATAAATAAAATGTAAAATAATGATCTAGTTTTTGGAACTATCGTCGCGGAATGTGTTTCCACACGGACTTCCTCCATCGCCTCCTCCTCACTTCCTGTTGTGTATCCACGTGGAGTACTGTGCTGATGTTCAGGCCGGCTGCTATTTCTACTTCACCTTTTACATGATTTTGTGTGTTATGATTGAAAACTCTGTCTGAGCGCTTTAGAGATGCAGGTGTCCAGTGTGAATAACGTGAAGATCTATAATCTGAGTCACGGGAAATCTCTTCCGGAGGTAAAACTCTTCTTGTTTGGGTAACGTTAGTTAGCAAGGTAACTTAAATACAGTGAATGACAGTAAAGCTTGTGATGTAAACGTTTAGCCTTCACCCATGATTCAGAAACAAAAACACTTTACCTGTTATTTTCAGCTAGTTTTATGACTCCTGCTAAGATGATGATACAACAACTATTTTATGTATAATATGTTTTTTTTATTATATCACTATAATTATTAGTTGTAGTCCTAATTATGACATTACTGTGCTTTTATCTGACGCTACATATGTTTATTTCAGTGGCTGTCAGATCGAAAGAAGAGAGTCTTGCAGAACAATGATGTTGGTGAGCACTCAACTTTTTTTTAATATAAAAACAGGGTCGAGTGTTATTAACATTTGTAACACCCTTTAATTTAGCGAAATTTTACCTTTTTGGTTCTTGTAATATTAAATGTAATATGAATATTATTTGTAATGTGAAACTTTTGTGTTCTCCAGTGAATCAGTTTAACCTGTGACAGTACAACCTTTTTTTATTACAAGTCATATTTCTTTCTATGGCCTTGTATCGTAGACATTTTATTTTATTTTCTTACTAGAGTTACGTCAAATTATACTGAATTATATTTTGATATATGTGTTCGTTATACCTCTGTCTGTTTTTTCATGGTAAACGTTGGCACAGCTTTCCACACTCTCTCTTAAAAAAGACATCTGGTTATTTCTTCAATCATATCTTTAATAGATATCCAGAAGAGGATTGAGCTGATTCAGGATTTTGAGATGCCCACAGTCTGCACCTCCATCCGAGTGTCACGCGATGGCCAGTTCATTTTAGCCGCGGGTCTGTATCTTTACCGGATACATATGCTGAATGTACAGTTTTAGACTTTGGGAACAGATCAATGATGCTGAACATTCATTTGAAATCATCTGAAAATGTTTTTGAATGCTTTCAGGCACATACAAACCTAGAGTCCGATGCTATGACACTTACCAGCTGTCTCTGAAATTTGAGAGGTGCCTGGAGTCTGATGGTGAGTGTTATAATTACTGTATAATGCATGCAAATATGATATCAGCATCAGCATACCATCTATTTTATAAATGCTAGTTCTTGTGGTATGAAGTCTAGGGTTTGGTTTGGGTGCTGTAATAAAAGCCCAGTGCGCTGCTTAATATTTAATCAGAGTGTCCACACACAAACAACCTGAGCTCTCATTAATGTGCTGTTGATTGCAAATAACACATCAGATGATGGGTAAAGCGGCAGCTTGATGTTGTAATTAAGGACGCTTTGTCACTCACCACATTGGTTTTATTCCTCTCACAGTGGTGACGTTTGACATCCTATCTGAGGACTACTCTAAGGTAAGGCCTTTACATGCTGCTTTGTGTCTTTTTCTGTTTGTCTGCTTGTTTTTGTTGTACGCTTGTTATTTTAACGAAAGTAAGATTTAAGAGGATTTTTGGGGACTGAATGCAGTGGTACATCCTAATGTAACACTAGTCCAAACACTGCACTGTTGCTCTTTCTACAGGCCTGCATTTTTGGAGCAATAATACCAGTGGTTCATGATTTAAACCATTTACTTATTTAAATCATGAAACTTAGGCAAGATAACATCAATTTATTAAAACTATAACAAAAATTACGTTTAGGGCCCTATGAAATGTTTTGTTTTTTCCAACCTTATGTTTTATTGTAACCAAATTCTGTGTTTTAGCATGGAAAGCATAAAACAAGTTTCATTTATTCTTACAATAGCCTTTGATTTTTTTCCTCAGAAATTCTGTGTTGTGTATTTACATTTTTTTAAGGCACAAAACAGTTATTTAATTTGTCTTTTAATTAATGAAAATTAATTGATTTAATATTACAATTAAAACATTAAAGAAATATTGTATGATTATTCCTTAAAAATGAGGTTTTAATCATTTTAGTAGTAGTAGTAGCCTATTACGTGCATTCTACTGAACAACAGTAATATAATTCTGCCGCAGTGTCTTCAAGTTAAACCTTTAACACCTTTACATTTCTGTGTGTATATGATATGATGATAGTTTTGCTCAGATGAAACGGTCAAATGCTCATGAAGTGACTCTCAGAGCAGTTCTGGAGATGCTGTTCATGTATTATGTCCTCATTAGTGAGACGGCAGAGGTTAATATCACAGCAAGCGTCACGAGCGCTTCAGTACGAGTATTAAACAAAACCGCGTGTCTGCGCCATTCTTTAACACAGAGACACGCAGAATTCATATTGAAATAGTCGTTTTGCGGCTTAATATTTACAAATACTAGTGGGAATGTAGGATATTTTCTATGCCTACATAACAACCTGGGCCATCTGTTCTCCCTGCCTGTGTGTGTGTGTGTGTGTGTGTGTGTGTGTGTGTGTGTGTGTGGAAGCATATGGGTAGCAAAATTAATTTTGAAATGTAATATGCAAAATGACGATGCAATATGTAAAATGGCAATGTATTTCTGTATTTAAATTTACATTATCCCATACCATATGTGCAACATTTAGTGCAAAATGAAAATTCAATTATATAATTTACATTTGCCATTTTCTACACTAGTTTTAATATGTAAATTAAAAACATTTAAATATTTTATAAGTTGCAAAATTAAAATGAAATTGTATTACCCAAATTGATTAGATATGTTTAACATGTCCAAGCAAAGACTGTAGCAAAATTATCATTTAAAATGCCATTTTTCCTAAATGCATTTAGTCTTACGGGTAGGACAGTTGAGATGTTGAGGCAGGTGAAAAGCGTTTGGTTAATGGGGAATATTGACCTATTGTGCGTCTTGTTGCCGAGCCCCGCCTTGATATAATGATTGACAGGTTGGGGGCGTGATCGCCTCGGAATGCATTTTCAAATCCACATTGACTTAAAACTACGTTATCGCGGGGTATTTCATGAAAATGCAATTGAAACGTCTTAAGTGTAAGTGTCAATGCATTTAAGAAAAATAAAAGACATTTAAATCACCATTTTTGTAACCATTTTGTTGCACATTTGGCTCAGAATTAATTTTGAAATTCACACTGCATTTTGCTACAATTATCACGCGGTATCACGATGAAAATGCAATCTCAAGTGTCCTAATTGTAAGTCTAAATGCATTTAGGAAAACTGGCATTTAAATGTTTCATTTAAACAGAAATGACATGCCGTCGTGTAAATAAGATAAATAACATAAGGCCATTTAGTTTGTTTAATAAAAGAACAAGGTATAGACCTGTTCTTTAGGAAAGGTAACTTTAAATGACTTCTGTTGTGATCTTGTGCTATAGAGAAAAGAAAAGAAAATTAACTTGACCTTCAAGGGGGGTGGGGCACCCCCTAATATAATGGCAGGGGAAATACTGAATACTGTGCATTTGTGCCAAACCTAGAACTCCTAAAGATCCTCCTCCTATCCGCAGCAATATTACGGACGTGTTAAATATCATTATAGTATCTTCAGTGTCACATGATCTTCAGAAATCATTCTAAAATGCTGATTTATTATCAATGTTGGAAACTGTTGTGTTGCTTAATATTTTTTTGGAACCTGTGATACATTTTTTCAGGATTCTTTGATGAATACAGGGATTAAAGTGTTCCTTCGCTACGACGGATTTCCGTTAGCATATAATTTCAGTTATTTAAATCATATTTCTGTATTCAAAATTGTATATTTAAAACATTAATCTCTACATGAATGTATGAATTTAATTGCACTCATGCTACCTGTCTGAAAATGTACCAACAAGCCACTTTTGTGTTCTTCTGTGCCACCTCTGTAGTACAAATTAATTTATTAATACTAATTTCATATGATTGGTAACTTATTTGTCTTATTCTACGGCTTATTATATTGCAGGGGTTAAAGCAAAAAAATCTTTTGACTGAAACTTTTTCTTCGACCGAACCCCATTCCTCAGCCATACCTGTCACACACCCAGTTTAAGAGCAGTTTTAATTTAAACTATTTTAATTAAAAAAATTTAGGAGCACCTTCTGATCAATATTCAAAAATTCTGATCAAAAATTAGCCTTTCTAATACGAGGTGACATTTGACTCCTTAAAGTGACTTACAGGAGTATTTTCTTTATACCTTTGCAATGGCATCATTTTCATCTGTCAAATTCAAAAAATTATGTTTATAATCTTTTAAAAATGTCTATTTAAAACAATATGTAGAATAATACAAATAAGTTACCAATATAATAAGAAGTAGAATAAGAAAAATAAGTTACCAATTATATGAAATTAGTATTAATAAATTAATTTGTACTACAGAGGTGGCACAGAAGAACACAAAAGTGGCTTGCATTTCCAGACGTTTAATGAGGCTCAGAGGTGGCATGAGTGCAATTAAATTCATGTGGAGATTTTAAATATCAAATTTTGAATACAGAAATATGATTTAAATAACTGAAATTATATGCTAAAAATGAAACTAAATCCGCCAGCAGGTGGCGGCAAGTCACTGATTTTATCATTGAATCATTCATTCAGTTGATTTGTTCGAACGGCTGAATCATTCAGGAATGAAGCAAGTGACTCTCTTTATGAACTGACGGAAATCCGGCATAGCGATGGAACTTTAATCCCTGTGAATAAAAAGTTAAAAAGAAGAGCATTTATTTTAAAATATAAATCTTTTCTAACAATATACACTACCGTTCAAAAGTTTGGGGTCAGTAAATTTGTATTCTTTCTTTTTTTGAAAGAAATTCAAACTTTTATCCAGCAAGGATGTGTTAAATTGTTAAGAAGTGATAGCAAAGATTTGTATTGTTAGAAAATAGTTATTTTGAATAAATGCTGTTTTTTTTTACTTTTTATTAATCAAAGAATCTTAAAAAAAGTATCACAGTTTCCAAAAAAATATTTGGCAGCACAACTGTTGCCAACATTGATAATTCTAATAATAAATCAGCATATTAGAATGATTTCTGAAGGATCGTGTGACACTTTAGACTGGAGTAATGATGCTGATGGAAATTCAGCTTTGCAACACAGAAATAAATTATATTTTAAAGGATATTAAAATAGAAACCATTATTTTATATTGTAATAACATTTTGCAAGATTACAGTTTTTTCTGTATTTATCAAATAAATGCAGCCTAGATGAGCAGAAGAGACTTCTTTAAAAAAAAACATTACAAGTCTTACTGATCCCACACTTTTGACCGGTAGCGTATGTCTATATTTCGTAACAATTACATTTTTCAGCGTCCGTGTGGAAACAAACCTGAAAAGAGACGTGAGGATTTCGGGAGAAAAATGAAAGATTCTTAGTGCATTCCAGGGAATTATTCTTGGTTTATATCGTAAATTAAATTGGGAGAACAGACCACAAATGCACAGTATATGTGGTCTTTTTTCGTTTACTCACAGGGGAATACGAAATATAATACGGAAAATAATGCAGCGGGCCGAAAAGAGCTATTCTATATATATATCGTTATATCACGTCACATTAATATACCAAACTTAAAGGGATAGTTCACCCAAAAATGAAAATTCTGTCATCATTTACTCACCCTCATGTCGTTCCAAACCTGTATGAGTTGCTTTCTTATGTTGAACACAAAAGAAGATATTTTGAAGATTGCTGGTAATCGAACAGTTGGTGGTTGCCATTGACTTCCATAGTAGGAAAAAAAAATACTATGGAAGTCAATGGCAACCACCAACTGTTTGATTGGTGGCCAAAATGAAATTTTTGGGTGAACTATCCCTTTAACGTTATTCTCCTGACGTCTGAAAATGAAAATGAATGAAATTGTACAGCCCATTCAGTCACAATGACTGAATGAGGATTATTTGTAGCGCAATCTTCTGATTTGAAATGATTTATTGCAGTCTTTTTGAATGGAACTTCCCCAAACCAGAAGTGCCTCCCATAATTTAAAACGCAGTAGGCTTATTTGGATAAAGGTGGTATTTATTTTATTTGTGCAGGTCTGCAGTCAGCAGAGACGCTGTCAATATGAGGTTTGAGAGTTGTGTTGTGATGCGACTAGAAAAGCAAATCAAATGTGATTTGTAGGACTTTGTCTTTGTTTCTTCTAGCTAGTATTTCTGCATATAGACCGCTATGTGGAATTCCACTCTCAGCACGGCCATTACTACAAGACCCGCATCCCGAAGTTTGGCCGAGATTTTTCCTACCACTACCCTTCCTGTGATCTCTACTTTGTGGGAGCCAGGTACGACGCCACGCTGAAAATCACGTGTTATCCAAGTCTATTCACACCAAGAGCAAATATTTACTGCCTACTTTTATCATTTCATCTACTTTTGTCATTTCAAAGAAATGCTGTTCTTTTGATCTTTCAGTTCATCACAGAATGCTTAATGTTTTTCAATATTGATAATAATCAGACATTTTTAATTAAGCAGCAAATCAGCATATTTGAATGATTTCTGAAGGATCATGTGAGACTTGAGTAATGATGCTGAAAATTCAGCTTTGATCCCAGAAATAAATTGCATTTTAAAATATATATTCACATAGAAAACAGTTATTTTAAATCGTAATAATATTTCACAATATTACTGTTTTTACTGTATTTTTAGTCAAATAAATGCACCCTTGGTGAGCAAAAGAGAACATTTGAACAGTTGTCTAATATTTTATATCCATTTATTTACGTAGCGTAGTGTAATAAGCTTATGATGCTATTGGTAAATTAATGCATTGAAGCGAGTGAAATATTTATTATCAGATGACTGGAATTTTTGTTGCATGGCGAGTTAGGCTGATTTGTTCTGGACAGTGACGTCTGTTTTTCTGTCCAACTGACATCAATGCAAGTGAATGCCCAGAGTGCTTTTTCGTGAATAGACCTTTCATCTGTGATTCTTTTTGATTTTTCATTGCTCTTTTTGGTATCAATAGGTCTTTAGAACCATCACAGTTGGTCCTAATTACATACAAACACGGGACGCTGTGCAAACCCTGTTAACTGCTAACTTTGTGTGAGCTGTTCTGTTTTCTCAATGAAGTGCATGTGTTGTTTCCGCTGTAGCTCAGAGGTCTTCAGACTGAATCTTGAACAAGGCAGATTCCTCAACTCCTTACAGACAGATGCAGCGTAAGTATCTCACCAGCACAGGGCGCTGTTTCACCGTTGTGGCTGTGCTTGTGCCATAGAAAGTATTCTTTCTCACATCTATGGTGGCTATATACCTGCTGGTTGACGTGGTTTGTGTATACAGTGATGCAGTTAAAGCACATTATTGTTGATTTTCCTTTAGATAGCTTGCAATGAAAAAGACACATTTCTAGTGTATCAAATAGAAACATCAAAATTGTATATATTTTTTTTTAGCATAATGTAGCTGTGTGGAGCATACATTTTTAAAATGAAAAATAATGCATGTAGTTCAGGGTTCTAATAGTTCACTGAAACTGAAATCATGAAAACGTTTTGTTGTTAAAAATACAATTTATCTTAACTGAAATAACATTTATTTTATTTCAGCTACATGTCAAGGGAACATTTCTTATTTTCGTTTAGTTTAACTATTAAAACAACTGAAACTTAAACTAAGATTAATAGATAAAACATCTTTTTTTAAAAGCTAATAAAAATGCCATACAGCAAAATTACTAAAACATCAACTAAAATCAAAGTGAAAACAGAAAATATAAAATCAAAATTAACAAACTATAATAGTGTACAAATTTTAATAAAATGCCGATGTAGTCTCAATTTTGTGCGTATTAACACAATTATATAACAAGATACATAAGAAAGGAATATAAAATGCTGTTATAATAGTATATATTTATATAAAAGTTTGAGATTCAAAATAGCATGTTTCATTACATGATACTGTTGGACGCGTCATAATAAACACCCAAACATTGATCACAGTTAGGGTTGCAAAAAGGTGGAAAATTTCCAGTAAATTTGGGAAACATTCCAGAAATTTTGGAAACTTTCCAGGATTTTTTTGGAATCTTCCAGGGATATTTGGAAAGTTGCCGGAAATTTTCTGGAAATTTTCCACCCCTTTGCAACCCTAATCACAGTAGATTAGTTGTGTATGAATTGTAAAGATCTCATGTCTTCACAGAGAAATCAACGTGTGTGACATCAATCCTGTTCATCAGTTATTTGCTGCGGGAACTTTAGAGGTAGGAGTTTATCTCAGGACTGGTGTTTGTGTTAGAGTTATTGTGCTGTGTGTTAATGTGTGTGTGTGTGTGTGTGTGTGTGTGTGAAGGGCAGAGTGGACTGCTGGGACCCTCGTGTCCGGAGTCGAGTGGCTGTTTTGGACTGTGCTCTCAGCAGCATCACTGACGGAACTGAGTAAGTTTACATCCATCTATTATTCTCATATACGGCTTAAAGAAATATTTCACCGTTCACCCAAGCATGAATATTCTGTCATTTTTTACTCACCATTTTATGTTTTTTTTATACTCATATGACTTACTTATTCCGTTAACACATAAGAAATGCAGCTCTTTCCTTGTGCGATGAAAATGAATGGTGACCACAGCTGTTAAACAAGATTTTCTGTGAATAATTTAGGTTTCAGACATTTGGTCCCAAAAAGCTATCATATGGCTTCAGAAGACCTTCTAGTATAGAATAAGTATAATGTATAGTCAATTATCCAGTCTTATAATATCTGTGTCATAAAGATTTAAATCATTGTATTATGTAGGGATGCACGATATCATCGGACCAATATCGGAATCGGCCGATAATGGCTTTAAATGTAAATATCGGCATCAGCCGATATGAAAAATGATGCTGATATGAGGAATATATTACCTCACATGTGCTCAGGGTGTGCTAGCGATTAGATCACGTCAACAGTGCGATTAGATCACGATTAGATCAAGTCAGCATTATGGCCAGTGTTCGAATTGAGGGGGGGCTGGGGGTGTCCCGGACCTCCCATTAGCATTAAGGGACCCCCCATAACACACAAAAAAATATACTTGGGGGGGGTTCCCTGGTTTTTCAATAAAACTTTAATACTTAAAATTAAGTTTCGATTGCTGTATTAAAGTTAGACCTGCTTATGATACATCATATTTTATTTTTCCGCATTTTTAAAGCGTTGCTCATTATACCCAATCACACACGATTCTGTTGAGCTTAGGAATGCGGTAGCCAATCAGAGGCGTTTCAGATTAGTCATCGCTGAAACTCCAGACTTTTGTTCAGACTGAAACTCGTGAATTCCCTCATCATAAGCAACAAAGTGCAGATGTACGTACGATGTAAGTTAGAGATTCATTTATCATACCGTGCATGGACAGCTTCATTGATTAAGAGGAGTTATGAGTGCTTAAACACTAGCTAGACTGAATGCTCATTTAGAGTGTGTTCTTTCACTGCATGATTCAGTATCATAAAATGCATTTAGAATGCTCCCAAAATTCAAGATATGGGGGCAGAAAATGTATATATTTATATAATTTCATATAGTTGATCAAAAATCACAAATGTGATTGAGATTGATTTTATACAACAGTTCTATAAACAATAAGTTCATATTAAGAGACTTACGTTTTAGACACCATATTGCCTATTTTTTGCTCTATTTCGCCAACAAAAATGGTTCCAAACAAAGCCACAGCACTGTTTTGCGTCTCTGAAAAACATGACAGTGTTTCGTTACTGAACGAATCAACCGTTTGAATGATTCGGTTCAATCGCAATGACTCACTTTAAATGCATTTATGCCTTGCATTAAACAGTGTGTATATGCATCTAAATGCCACTTCAGATGCAGCTTCTGTGTTTCCTCTGTATTGCATGAATGTTTTTGAGAATGATTTTATTTGTTTGGTAACAGCCCCAAATGTCTTATTTTTGTAATTGACTTTATTGATTAAATGTAAGAATTTGACACACTTCTAGAAAAAAAAATGGCCTTACAAAGGTAAAAATGCCCATAAAGGGTAAAAATAATTTTAAACTTGTTGGAAAATATTAATTTCTGTCGCTGCTGTGAACTAGATATTTAATTCTTCTGTGCTTAGTGATTGTTTGGTACACCTAATTCACTGATCATCGTAAAATAATCTTATCTTAGAATCAGGTTTTCTCAACGATAAAGAGGACAAGACAAAAAAAATATGCATCATATGTATATAAAGTTTTATTTTATTTTATTTATTTATTATTATTATTTTTATTTTTATTTTTATTTGTGAAGGGGGTGTGTGGGGTTGGGGCCTGGTTAGGGGGACCCCCCAAGAGCTTTGACACAATTCGAACACTGCCTAAACTTGCATAAGACCAGAAATAAAGAGAAATACTGAAGTCTTCTCATTTAAACAGTTAACCGTTATTTAACTTCAAGGATGCAGAAAAAGGAAATGGAAAATAACTTTTTTTACTTAACTCCACTGTACCATACTAGGTAATATTTCGGTAACACTTTCTATGAAGCCCATATTTATAGTACATAAGGGTATTATTTATTTATTTTTTGTGGAGGGGGTGAGGGGGTGGGGGCTGGTTAGGGGGACCCCCCAAGAGCTTTGACACAATTTGAACACTGATTATGGCTCATTCTTGATGCAAAGTTTTGCCTGAATGGTGATTGGATTCACTGTTTGGATCGCTGCATTTAAACTGAGAATGCACTTACAGAATGATGCGTTCCGTGTGTGATAGAGTCAACAGTAATGGCACGTGCAGCGGCAGCCTCCCCCGGGTCCTATGCCCAAAATCCCGTAGGGGGCGCTGTTGGCCAAAATAAAAAATAATTATATATCGGCATCGGCTATCGGCCAAAATTAGTTGAAAATTATCGCCATATCGGCAAAAATCCAATATCGTGCATCCCTAGTATTATGATTAACCCTGTAAAGCCTCAAAAAATAAAATTTTTAGAAATGGAACAATTGATCGAACCTTAAAATTATTTTAAAAAGCTATATAAAAGTTTGCATATGTGTTTTTTGTTGAGTATCATATTTGATGCATTAGACTTTATGGCTCATATAGTATGATATATTAAAGAAAAATAGATCAGTTTTATTCAGAGGCCTAAACTGAGCAAAAATATGAAATTTGGTGCAGATATTGATATATGGGCAAAAAGTAAGATGCAATTCTGATGCTTGTAATGTGACTCATAACAGTATAGATGTCAGTTGTCACTTTATATCTCCAATAATATGTCTTAGCCAGATGATATTTAAACATAATATAGTAATAGTTTGATGATCCAAACATATAATACAATGCAATACAATGAAGATTGAGAGATGAACAAATACACATTCATCAAAAGCCTGATGATAATATTTGAGACTCACATTTGAACATGATTTTGTTGATAATCAAGTGAAGGGAAGCTGCTTCACTCCAGTAAATGTTCATCTTGAAATATTACTAACAATATCAAAGTTATTCTTACGTTTACTTTATAAAAATTTGACAGCAAAAAGACATGTGAAGCAGAAGTTGAAGGTGGACATTTGTACAATTATACTAAAAGGCCTTTTATTTGATAAAAAAAAGTCTAACTATCATTTAGCCGACAGAAGGCACGAAGTAGTAGTAGATTGTGTGCAACAGGTTTTTCAGCAAAGTTTTGATCATGTTGATCTTTTCGAGGCCCAGAGTTTGCATATCAAAAGTTTAGGGTCAGTAAGATTACTCCAGTCGAATACTCTAATCAATCAAAGAACATGAGTAATATCACCTCATCCTTATGTGCTTTTCTCCTGTCTGAAGGGTGGAAGGTCTGCCGTCTGTCAGCGCACTGAAGTTTAATGGCTCTCTGGGCATGGCGGTGGGCACCAGCACTGGACAGGTCATTTTTATTTCTCACATCGAGGAGATTCCTCAGTTTAAAATCAATACGCTCTTCAGATTTACAGTGCTGAATGGCTAGCAGTGCTCATTTGTGACGTGTCCTCAGGTGCTCGTCTATGATCTTCGTTCTTCACGTCCTCTGCTGGTTAAAGATCATTACTATGGGCTGCCCATCAGATCCCTTCACTTCCACAACCCACTGGACCTGGTGCTCTCCGCCGACTCCAAAATCATCAAGATGTGGAATAAAGACAATGTAAGGCCGGCTTTGCTGGTGTACTTTATATCCAGACGTCCAGCAATGAACCTTCAAAGACAAACATCAAATGCATAAAAAAAATTTTTTAATCTCTTAATTTCAGGGAAAAGTATTTGCCTCCATCGAACCGCAGGCCAACATCAATGATGTGTGTCTCTACCCCGGCTCTGGTTAGTTCACGCAAATAGAACTGAAGTTTAACCACAAGAAGCTACTGGTTCATTTCTAACTGTCCCCTTGAAATCCAAATTGGAGTTTTGTGGCATTCCATAGCATTTGTACTGAAAGATGCCAACATAAACTTTGTAGCATATTTAGAAAGGATAATCCTTCTCTTACTGGAAAGCAGACCAAAATTATTGATCTCATCTTGCTCACAGGGCATGTAAATTTGTATTTTTTTAATTTTTTTTATTACTTTATAGGATGTGACTGTCTCTTACAATAGAAAATTGCAAGTCCTGGTTTGGCAGCGTGTCTTAAATGAAACACTAAAAACCCCTTTAAAACAAAAGACTAATATAATAAAAAATATAGTCATTTTATTAGGTAATATCCACCTTTTTGCTACTCAGAAGTAAGCTATATTCTGTGAATGTGCCAGACTTCTAATTTATTAGCTCTAGGTAAATAATTATAAGAATAACAAAGTGCTGTAAACGGTAAAACTATTTTCAATACAAACCTGTGTTTATATTTACGACAATACATTAAAAGAATATGATAAGAAATACAAGTCTGCCGAATCAAGCAGCATAACAGGCTCTTTTGTTATGTTGTTGTTGTTTTAGATCAAACAGTCCTTTGATAAAGCCAACATTGATAATAATAATCAGAAATGTTTCTTGAGCAGCAAATCAGCATATTAGAATTATTTCTTAAAGGTCCCATGGCATGAACATTTCACTTTATGAGGTTTTTT
>NW_015540859.1:844625-867352 GCF_001515605.1 Sinocyclocheilus anshuiensis | reverse complement strand
TGGCACGTCCTAAGGAAAGCTCATTGTGGGACTGGCTCGTAGTGGCTGAAATTCTGCACCAAGGCTGAATTTCGGGAAAGAGACTTCAGATACAGTACTAGGGACCACTTAGGCCTATATAAAAGCATCCAAAAAGCAGCATGTCATGGGACCTTTAAAGATCACGTGAGTAACAATGCTGAAAATTTAGCTTTAGATTTAGCATATATTATTGACAAAATATATATTGCAATAGACCCGGTTATTTTAAATTGTAATAATTCTACAGTATTGCCATTTTACTATATTTTTGATCAAATAAACATCATTCATGAAAAATCCTGCCAACGCTAAACATTTGAATGGTAGTGCAAATTATATTATTAATCATCATTCATTTGTATTGCTATTTTAAATGTAAAAAAACGAATTTAATAACTATTTATAAAATATAAAAATATATAAATGCATGTAAAAAAAAATAGGATTTCATTATTCAGTTACACAGTATTAATGAAAATTGTAAATGTAGGACAACAATGCAATAGATGCTGAGATACTGCAATATAATTTTGACGAAACCAGCAGTTTAATTCTAAGCTGCAGCAAAGTCAGATTGTGCAGAGGACTCAGACAAGGTCTTCACTGGGTAGTATAGTTGACATCTTGACCATGATAAACAAAGACTTTTACCTAATGAAATATTGCACAGTAAGGTGACTGCACTAAAAGTCAGTATGTGGGGAAGTGGTTGAGGTCTCTAGGTCCCTGTGGAAGGTGGGGTTTTCAATAGAGCAACTGCTCTGTGGTAAAATCTGTTTTTGAGTCGTGTTGTGTGGGCATACAATGTTCTGCATTGTTTCCCAGAAGGCAGAAGTGTGTGAAGGGTTTCTGATGATGGTTTTGGCCTTCCGGGTGCATTTCTCTGTAAAGTCTGACCAACTTGGCACAAAATGAAATTTTCGCCGCTAGAGGGCGCGTATTCAAAATAAACAAATAGACAAAGGCGTAGTTTGGTGACTGAGTGTGGAATCATGGGAGTTGTCGTCTTCATCCCCACAGCCGAAGCAATCCGACGGGATTCGGGCAGAAATCATGTTCATGGATGAGCTAATGATCTATTAACGTAGTAGAATGAAGCAGGGTGAGGCTGAAAGCCATCGAAGCGAGAATGCCGGCGTCAGCATGTGATGCAGTGGGTTATGTGACATGGAGGGCTGCAGAATGGCAGGGTTGTGTAACAGGACTAGAGTCTAGTGAGCGCTCTGTCTCTTGTCTGGCCATGTCACCGTCACTGGCAAAAGTCGTAGTAACTGAAACTTCCCTCATTTAACAAATTTTGAAAACGCTGGTGCAGAAATTCAAGAAATACATTTAAACTAAACCTATCGAGATGTACACGAGATCCAGGCAAAGTTTGTACTGTTGCACCACCCCCTAAATGGTTTGCAGTAGCATTCATTAACACAGTGGACGTTGAACCATTGAACATTGATCACACAATAGCTTTATATGATAAAGTTTTATTTGATACGATTTTAATTTATTTCTTATTTTTTATGCATGTATAAATATTGATGAATGCACATGCAGCACACATATATGGAAAACCAAGTTTTTTTCTTAGGTCATGCAAGTTTTTTTCTTAGGTCATGCAAGTACGGTTGATCCATTTACCATATTTGAATGTGTGTTGATGATGTGTGTTTCTGCATAAAAGCTTATATTAAATCTGTTCATCATGTGAGGTGATCGTGTCTTCAATCTCTTTAAGACATTGTTAGATGTTGTTGAAAATGTTGGTTACGTGGGCTTTTTCAATGGATAGATGAAAATAATGAGAGAATATAAAAAATATCTTAATTTGTGTTCCAAAGAATAACGAAGGTGTGAAAAAGGTTTTACATTTTGGTTTGTTTCTCAGCCATAATAATAGAAGAAATCAAAATAACAGTAAACTGTGATGAAATGTTGCAGCCTGGTCTGTCACAGAGACGTGTTTGTAATTTGCAGCAGAGATGCTCTGGGTTCGGATCTGTTCAGACAGACGTGTGTCATACTGCTGGTCTGGGGTCAGTTTTGTGTTTTCTCTGTTGTGTAATCAGCCTCTTTCCTGATAGCAGTAAAAGTTTTCAAAGAGTGTAATTGAATGAATAGTTCATCCCTGCTCAATAGACAAAGGTCAGCTGGATTCTTTAAATGCTTTAGCATGTCTTCATTGAACCTTGCGATTTTAAAACCATGGAAATACAATATAAGCAGGTTTGTCATGCAGTCTGTTGTATACAGCATTGGGTTGAGGGTGCTGGTGTTTTGGTGATCGGAGTGTCTATTTACAAATGTCAGGTGATGTATTTAGTGCACTTGTTGTGTCTCTTCTCTGAGGGTTTAGTTGCATGAGATTATCCAGCAGATAAACTGTGCATGTTTAGGAAACACTACAATGACCCAGCACTAGCATTAAGCAAATAATCTTTTACGGTTTTTTATTTTTATTTTTTTTGCTCCGCGACATTTAATCTGGTGCCAAAGTGATTTTTAGTGGATGCATGAAGTCAGTCTATACTTGTCTTTATTTTGAACATTATATCTTTTTGTCCACTTCATTTGATAGATTGTTATAATATTATGGCATTTGCACATTAAATCAGGTTTAAAGGGATAGTTCACCCAAAAATGAAAATTGTCATCATTTACTCAGCCTCAAGTTTCTTATTTCTGTTGAAAGCAACAGTTGGTGGTAGCCATTGACTTAGATAGAGATAGTATTTTTTCCATACTGTGGAAGTCAATGGGAACCAACCACTGTTTGGTTACCCACATTCTCCAAAATATCTTATTTTGCTTTCAACAGAAGGAAGAAACTCATACAGCTTTGAAACAACTTGAGGGTGGAATATACACCCAAAACATAGTGGATTGGGACCAACCGAGCAGCTTATATTATTTGTTCTAAATGTGGTGTTCTTTGTGATTCTTGAACTTTTGTTGCATTTCCTAATATCTCGCTTGTTTTTTCCTCCTGTAAGGTCTGACGCATCTGATTGGCTCGCCTCTGCTCAGGGCCTACATGCACGGCTTC
The DNA here is from genome assembly GCF_001515605.1 of Sinocyclocheilus anshuiensis. Taxonomy (NCBI): domain Eukaryota; kingdom Metazoa; phylum Chordata; class Actinopteri; order Cypriniformes; family Cyprinidae; genus Sinocyclocheilus; species Sinocyclocheilus anshuiensis. The sequence goes on along the minus strand of NW_015540859.1, from coordinate 864,291 downwards.
TTCATGGACATCAGGCTCTACCACAAGGTGCGGATTTGGGTCTGAGCATTTGTTCACGTTATGTTGTTTGTTTGAACATTTTTGCTCTTTAAATGATGATTCATGTTTAATTCCTGTGCATTGGTGCAGGTGAAGACCATGGCGAACCCGTTTGCCTATGAAGAGTACCGTAAGGACAGAATCCGGCAGAAGATCGAGGAGTCGAGAGCTCAGAGAGTGCAGCTCAAGGTAATGCTTGTTGACACATTCACCCTGTGTGCGTGCTTATCTCAGCTATGCGTAAACCTGGCAGATGAAGACCACAGAAGTATTGGTGAAAATAAATCTTGTTACAAAAACTTGCATGTTTTCTATATATACATTTTATTTTTATATATATATATATAAGAACTGTTTAGTTAGCCAGTGTTGTGCTGGGTCCCTATGAAATCTGTTTTATTTTTATTTTTTTCCAGCTTATTCCATTTAGTAATTTTAGTAATCAAAAAGCATGTGTAATTAATTGAAATTATGAAACTTACATAATTTAACAACACTTTATTAAATGTTTAGCCATATGGACCCCATTACTAAATTTCATTTTATTTTTCCCAAATTCCACGTTTTCCATTTTATTCTATTTTAATAGTTAATTTTAATTTTAATAATCATTTGAAATCATAAAATATAACCACTTTAATAGTTTATTCAAATGTTTACAATAATAGGACCCTATGAAATGTTTTATTTTTCAGAAGCATTGTCTTGTCAGTTTTCAAAGCCAGTGGTAATCAAATTAACTCATAAAACATGAATTATTAAAAAAAAATAATTAGTTAATAAATTGATTTAATTTAATTATTTTATTTTTTTTGCCAAACAAAGTGCTAAAATTAAAACATGTAAGAAAAATTGTGAGATATTACTTTTATCATTTTATTATTATTAGAATTATTACTTTGAGAAGTACATTCTGCTGTATAATATATTCCTGTCACAATTTGTTCAAGTTAAGCCAAACATTTATTATGGTGTGTTGTAGTGAAGATCTTTGAGTTTGTGTCTGTAATTGATGGTAGTTTTCACAAATAAAATGATGTAAATCCAGAGCAGCTCTGGAGATGAACTTGAAGTTTTTATGTGCTCATGTAATGAGTATGCTGCAGTATGCATGAAAAAGATGAAAACAGACAGACGTGCAGGCTTCATATTTAAACCAGTATTTTTGCAGCACAATATTCACAGACACTAGATCATATCGCCATTTTGTCCATACACTTTTTCCACATCGGGCCCTAGTGTTGAGTGAATAAAACTGTTAACTATGTTCTCATAGTCTGTTATCATCAGTGCTTTGACTCCGTCATTCTCTAACAGAAGCTGCCCAAGGTCAACAAGGATCTGGCCATGAAACTCATGGAGGAAAGTGAGCTTTCAACCAAGAAGAAGAAGAAAAAGGGCAATGTGGGCAATGTTTCTTTGACTCATTTCCACACTGCTGGAATACAGAAATATTTTAGTCAACTGTTTTAATTCTGTTGTCTCTCTCACTCCTTTTCTCATTCTGCTCTTATCTGTTTTTCTCTCAAGGCCGTAGCCAATCTCCTGACGGATGACCGCTTCAAGGTGATGTTCGAGAACCCTGATTACCAGGTGGATGTGCGAAGCGAGGAGTTCCGGCTGCTCAACCCCATCGTGTCTAAAGTGGGTGAAAAGAGGAGGCAGAAACTCAGCCAGATTGTTCAGCAAGAGGAACAGGTACAGTTTTTTCCTTCCTGAATTGAAAAAGGTATGAAATATAAATATTGTTCAAGGTATTGTACCAAAGTTAGAAATCCCAGTGTCGTGACAACTCAACTGGGGATGTGTAAATGTAAAAAAATAAAATAAAATGCTAAAAATGACAAAAAACAACAACAACAAAAGGACTAAAGCTTTTAACTGAAATTCAAATGAAAACAAAATATCAAAACTAAAACATAAAAACTAATTCAGAAATATTAATGAAATCTGCGTATGTCACTGATACTGAAATATCACTGATCTAGACAGCAAGGCAGACAGAGCTGGGTAGATTACTTACAAATTGTAGTTCATTACTGATTATGAAAACTGTAGTTAGTAATGTAATCTCTGTTGATAAAATGCTAGTAATTAATTAAATCATAAAATGTCAAATACATTTTTAAACACTTGATCACTAAAAATAGAAATTATTTCCTTTTTTTATCTGTTTACCATGTCAATGTGTGACCATTAATCAACATCAGAGAACTGTAAACATGCAATTATGTGTTAAATTATTGAAATATTACCTTCCTCAGAAATATTGCAAGTATCATTTCAATGGTGTTTGGCTGACAAAAATGGTTGGGAATCCCTGCATTTCATGAACAAACATTAATAGACAGCCAATAATGACATTACACGCTCAAGGTCTTTCAGAATCAGTCAATTATGAATTATGAAATACTGCCATTGTGTGAATAATATCAATAAAAAATGTACTGTAATCTGATTTTGAGCATTAAAATGTACTATACTCTAATTATGAGTACTCAATTTTTGGAATCTGATTATGTAATCCAGAGAACATGTAATCAATCACTAGACCAGCTCTGAAGGCAGGTCTCACGGTTTTGTGAACAGAGCTTCTGATTGTGAAAATTATAAAAAATACCACCAAGAAACCTTTGTAACAAGTGCAACATGTAAATGTCACATTGAGATTTCTCTCTAACTGTCTTGATCTCACTAGCAGGATGAGGAAGAGGAGGAGGTGGAAGGCCGTGGCAGCTCAGAGGAAGAGGAGAGCTCTGATGATGATGATAAGAGCTGGGTGCAGGAAGTGAGGGAGCAGCGCCGTCTTATACGGGCAGAGGAGCGGGAGCGCACGTTCAACCAGAGGAAAGAGAGGAGGCAACAGGACCGAGAAACCAGCTTACAGAGCTCTGATCCAGTCAGGAACCGCCAGCAGGAGCCTCAGAACCAGAGCCAGAACCAGCCCAGATTCTACCAGATCAAAGCAGGAGAGGAGTTTCGCAGCTTCGGCGATGTGGCCCGCAAACAGAAGATGCAGAAGTGAGTTATACTCTTAGATCATTTTAAAACCATTTATACCGGGTTTGTGTGGGTCTTAAAAAGTCTTAATTCACCCTTCCACAAATTAAGTTCTTAAATTCGAACAGAAAATGATGAAATTATGTCTTTGAATGCAAAAAATAAATCTTTCTCTGTTTTTTTTTTTGTTTTTTTTACCAATATAAATATCTGAACATCCTTAAGTCAAGATAAATTTAACTGAGATGCAAGCTGCCTGAAGATATGAAGTCTTGTTTTCTGGAAAAAAATAAAATAAAAAAAATTGAGTCAAACAATAACAAATGTATGGAAGCCCATTTCCACCACATAAGAAAAAAAATTCATGCCTCAAAGTCGAAATTATGACATACTTAAGTCATAATTACGAGATAAAAAGTCGAAATTATGACTTTAAAAAGTCGAAATTATGACTTTAAATGTCATAATGATGACTTTAAAAAGTCGAAATTATGATTTTAAAAGTAGTAATTACGAGATAAAAAGTCAAAATTATGGTTTGTCAATTACGAGATAAATTGAAATTATGACTTTAAAAAGTCGAAATTATGACTTTGTCGAAATTATGACTTTAAATGTCTAAATGTCGAAATTATGACTTAAAAGTCAAAATTATGATTTTACAACTTAATGACTTTATAAACATATTTGTCACAGGATAGTGGTCTAAGGATAAATAGGACATTCTAAAACAAATGAACTTGGCTTAAAACAGTTTGGAGGACCAAGTTCAATACACACCTTATTAATAAAGCGTATACCATTTACAGACCAGCAGAATATACTCCAAAATATGAACGCAACGTGCAAAGTCTCACCTTAAGCATTTATTCTTTATAGCTAACAGTTTTCTATGGGAGGAAATGCTTAAATTCAGCACGTTGCGTTCATATTCTGGGTTCATCCTCTTGCCTGTACACATAATTTATATTTTTGATAATCTTAATACTAGATGTGTTTTTTTTTAATATCACTGTCTCCTTCCACGAAGCCACGTTAAGCGTTTTCTATCCCAAGAAAGCGCTTAACGTGCAACTCAGCGCATTGCATTCATATACTGGGGTATATTCTGCTTGTCTGGTATGCTTTAATAATAAGGTGTTTACTGAACCTGGTCCTCCAAACTGTTTTAAGCCAAATTACTTGTACTTTAGGAGTAATAATGAAATCACAGCCTGAGTCCACCAGAAAGCCAAAGACTCTTACAGGCCTGCCTAGGAGAAAGACTAATGAAATATACAAGTAAATCCTATTGACCACCATGTGCCATTTTAGATTACTTTGTGGGAAATAAGTTATCTAATGTTTTAAAGTATAAGAACAAATTAATGTTTGTAATTATTTATATACATATATTAATCCAAAGTCCCAAACTAACAAAAAAAAAAAAAAAACATCTGAAAGCAGAATGTCTAAGATTGTGTTCAGATTAAAAAAGGATGCATTTTGAAAATATTTCATTTCAATTTCAAGCATGTAATAAAAATTATTCAAAAATATTGAGCAAATTAAACTAGTTTAATCCTGTCACGTCTGCAGTGTCCAATTGACCGCCTAAAATGATTCAGTGATTCAATAACTCACTCAAAAAACATGAAAGACATTCATTTGTCACCACCTTCTGGCATAAAGATGTAATCATTAGAAATGGTCACTTAATGTATGAGTGAATTAATCAGAACAAATTCAAAAGAAGTCAGTGGGGAAAAATCTTAACGCGGCTTTGTGGAAGGAGACGTGATATAAAAAAAAACACATCTAGTATTCAGATTATTAAAAACATAAATTATGTGTACAGGCGGAAGGATGAACCCGGCAGTGTTAATTTCGTTGACGAATAATTTATCATTTCGACATTTTTTTCACAGACGACAACGAGACGATAACGAACTAAAACTCTCTTTGAATGACAACAACTATGACGTAAATCTATTGACATTTTTGTCAAAGAATAAAAACGAGACGGAAATGTTAGGGAGGGACGATTTGGGAAGAGATTCATTCAGAACGAATCTACTGCGTGGTTCGGAGGTTAGATACGTACATATGAACCGGCGGGATATAACCTAACATACACTTGCTGCCCGTCGCATAAAACGTTAAAAAAATGTCAATATGTGCGCACGTGCACTAACCCTTGCATTCAAACTGATTGATTGCTCACATATTGAAGACACAAGTACGTATTGAAGACTTGTGCGTAAAGCTGCATTATACTGACTCACAAAATGATCAGCCCTGTGCTACTGAAATGATTAGGGATCTAGAAATGACTAAGTTTCTAGGGCTGCACGATAAATCGAAATGGAATCGAGATCGTAACAAAATGCGCATGACAATCGCATTCGATTAATCGTGCAGCACTATAAGTTTCTAAACGCACTGAACCCATAGTTTCTGATTGTGTGGAAAATGTAGATTTTTTTTTTATTATTATTTTCATGATACGTGCCCTTTAATATTAATAACTGCTGTTAGAACAGCTATACTAGCACTCGGTGTCGGTCAGTAATGGCTGTCCCGTCCTAACCGTGTTTGACGTGCAGTGGATGGATTATTGACAGGTAACACGTGTTAGTGAACGTGCCATATATAGCGAGCACGTCTTCCTGAACCTCCTAATGGGTTTAAAAGTGCTAGACAATCGTGTAACGCTCTCAGACTTGAGGTTTTACTCAGTGAATCATTTACACTTAACCTAGCAGGGGTTTTCCATGTTAAAGTCAACATGAAATCAAAATTGACTCTATTTTGCATTATTAATACGTGTTTGTGGTCTTATTGGGAACGCTTCCTGAATGCACATTATTATTAAGGAAAAATAGTTTGTCTTCACATTTGTTAGTTACAACGTAATAACTTTTCCGACTGATATCGTTTTTTAGAAGAATCTAATATTAATATATGTAAATTTCTAAAAAATATGTACAGTATATCTAACATGATCATCAGGCTTTTGAGAAATGTTTGTAGTCCTCCCTTCACTATTTTCTCTTGTTAAAGATTTTCAAGTCACATTACAGAAGTAAAAAGATGATTATTATTTTTTTTGGTCATTATTTTGCTCAATTGCTGTGTATTCACACTTGAACGTAACACTGTTTGACCTCACTCAGGACGTCTCTGGAGGAGCGACTCCAGCGGGAGCAGAGCTCAGGGAGGCTAAACCTCAGTGACACAGCAGTTGGAAGCAAACAGCTCACGTTCACTCTCAAAAAGGTAAGAATGAAGATGGCCACCTGTGCAGACTGAGGCTTTATTCCACTCATTTGATTCTACTGATGATTCATCTGAAACATCTGCAGAATGCAAGGTGAAGAATGCTGAATGGGTTTTCATTTGTTACTGCGATATCTTGTTCTGTCTTTGGTCGAATGAAGGTTATGGTGTGGTCAAATTGGGTCAGACTCATTCCCAGCTCAGATTTCTGCTGACTCACAGCAAAGACTGAAGAATGGCTTCTGTATGCCCTGAATTCTCACCGTGGTTTTCTGTCCTTTGACTGCTCGCACGCCCGTTTAATTCCCATACTCCTCCTGTCTGTCGTACACACAAAATCACTTAGCTGCTTTGTTGGGTTGTTAAATGGACCTGAAAATATTTTAGCAGCCGGATAGTTTGAGTAGTCTATATGACTCATGCAATATAATCCAAGTCTTCTGAAGTCATTTAATAGCTTGTGTAATTGTTCAGTGATGATTTACCCGTTCTGCTGTAGTTCTCAAGGAAGCGTGACACAATTCATGTTCAAAGATTGGGGTCAGTACATTTTTTTTTTTTTTAAGACATTAATTTAGCAAGGATGCATTAAATAAAAATCACAGTAAAGATGTTTAGGATTGTAATATAAGGAATATTTCATAGAAATGCTGTTATTTTGTACTTCCTGTTCCTCAGAGAATCCTGGAAAAAAAAAAAAAAAGTTTTCCATAAAAATATTTTGTATACAAAAACTGTTTTCAGCATTGGCGATAAGAACCGTTTTTGATAACTGAGCAATAATAATTTAGTAAAATCAATAATTGAGCAGTAAATCAGCATCTTAGAATGATTTCTGAAGATCATGTGACACTGAAGACTGGAGTAATGATGCTGAAAATTCAGCTTTAATCACGGGAATAAATTACATTTTACAATAGATTCAAATAAACTAAAGCTATTTTAAGTTGTAATCATATTTCACAATATTACTGTCCTGCTGATTACAGAACCGGCTTTTTTAACAAAATGCGCATGACAATCGCATTCGATTAATCGTGCAGCACTATAAGTTTCTAAACGCACTGAACCCATAGTTTCTGATTGTGTGGAAAATGTAGATTTTTTTTTTATTATTATTTTCATGATACGTGCCCTTTAATATTAATAACTGCTGTTAGAACAGCTATACTAGCACTCGGTGTCGGTCAGTAATGGCTGTCCCGTCCTAACCGTGTTTGACGTGCAGTGGATGGATTATTGACAGGTAACACGTGTTAGTGAACGTGCCATATATAGCGAGCACGTCTTCCTGAACCTCCTAATGGGTTTAAAAGTGCTAGACAATCGTGTAACGCTCTCAGACTTGAGGTTTTACTCAGTGAATCATTTACACTTAACCTAGCAGGGGTTTTCCATGTTAAAGTCAACATGAAATCAAAATTGACTCTATTTTGCATTATTAATACGTGTTTGTGGTCTTATTGGGAACGCTTCCTGAATGCACATTATTATTAAGGAAAAATAGTTTGTCTTCACATTTGTTAGTTACAACGTAATAACTTTTCCGACTGATATCGTTTTTTAGAAGAATCTAATATTAATATATGTAAATTTCTAAAAAATATGTACAGTATATCTAACATGATCATCAGGCTTTTGAGAAATGTTTGTAGTCCTCCCTTCACTATTTTCTCTTGTTAAAGATTTTCAAGTCACATTACAGAAGTAAAAAGATGATTATTATTTTTTTTGGTCATTATTTTGCTCAATTGCTGTGTATTCACACTTGAACGTAACACTGTTTGACCTCACTCAGGACGTCTCTGGAGGAGCGACTCCAGCGGGAGCAGAGCTCAGGGAGGCTAAACCTCAGTGACACAGCAGTTGGAAGCAAACAGCTCACGTTCACTCTCAAAAAGGTAAGAATGAAGATGGCCACCTGTGCAGACTGAGGCTTTATTCCACTCATTTGATTCTACTGATGATTCATCTGAAACATCTGCAGAATGCAAGGTGAAGAATGCTGAATGGGTTTTCATTTGTTACTGCGATATCTTGTTCTGTCTTTGGTCGAATGAAGGTTATGGTGTGGTCAAATTGGGTCAGACTCATTCCCAGCTCAGATTTCTGCTGACTCACAGCAAAGACTGAAGAATGGCTTCTGTATGCCCTGAATTCTCACCGTGGTTTTCTGTCCTTTGACTGCTCGCACGCCCGTTTAATTCCCATACTCCTCCTGTCTGTCGTACACACAAAATCACTTAGCTGCTTTGTTGGGTTGTTAAATGGACCTGAAAATATTTTAGCAGCCGGATAGTTTGAGTAGTCTATATGACTCATGCAATATAATCCAAGTCTTCTGAAGTCATTTAATAGCTTGTGTAATTGTTCAGTGATGATTTACCCGTTCTGCTGTAGTTCTCAAGGAAGCGTGACACAATTCATGTTCAAAGATTGGGGTCAGTACATTTTTTTTTTTTTTAAGACATTAATTTAGCAAGGATGCATTAAATAAAAATCACAGTAAAGATGTTTAGGATTGTAATATAAGGAATATTTCATAGAAATGCTGTTATTTTGTACTTCCTGTTCCTCAGAGAATCCTGGAAAAAAAAAAAAAAAGTTTTCCATAAAAATATTTTGTATACAAAAACTGTTTTCAGCATTGGCGATAAGAACCGTTTTTGATAACTGAGCAATAATAATTTAGTAAAATCAATAATTGAGCAGTAAATCAGCATCTTAGAATGATTTCTGAAGATCATGTGACACTGAAGACTGGAGTAATGATGCTGAAAATTCAGCTTTAATCACGGGAATAAATTACATTTTACAGTATATTCACATAAAAAGGATACTTTAAATTATAATAATATTACACAATTACTGTTTTACTATATTTTTGATAACATAAATGCTGCCTATGCTAGGTAAACAAAAACATCTTGACATAAAAAAAAAATCAGTGACCCCAATCTTTTCATTGGCAGTATAAAACACTTGTTCTTGACCGTCTCAACCATTCTCTGTTTGTGGAAAAACAACAGCTTTTTTTAAAGTTTAAAATAAAAGTACACTTTGATCATTTTTTTGGACAAACTATTCCTTCAGCAAATGTGGTGTCTGCATGAAAACACCTGCTTGTTCTCTGTGGTTGTGCTACATTCACAATAGGACAAAGAATTAAAACACTAGATTGTTCTCAGTGGATTTGTTCGGAATTTAGTTCTCCAAGTTTAAGCAGTGGTTGCTTTTCTACCTGTTTTAGTTAATTTGACCTCAGTAAGCTTGAATAGATAAATTACACTATACAAACTATCAAAACTAGAACAGAGTAAAAATAAACTGATGGACAGCAGTGCTAACTTCAAAGCTGTATTTCACTATAAATAATGTAAAATGCCATGCAGGGACCTTTCTTTGAACGGGTTTATTTCCATGAAGAGTCTGAACAAACAAAAGAATGACTAAAGAACGCTGATGAATCACTAAAATGAATCAAGTTTTCCAGTACTTCTTGAAAGAGAGAGAACGAACGCATTTGATTACAGCTTGAGTGAGTTGTGTGACCACTACTCTGTTAGTGGAAAAGCCACACTATTTTTAAAACAGCTGAGCTATTGTTGTGCTACTGTAAGTCTACTGTGTCACTGCTTTTAGTTAGTCACAACTCAACGCTGCTCAGATGCAGCCGAGACATTTTTTTAACCTTTCGGAACAAATTCAAAAAAAAAAGTTGTGGATCATTTTGGCTTTGACGTGAATTGTTTCTTATACTTGTATTTCATCAGACGGAGAGGCAGCGATTTCAACAGCAGGCTGAACGAGACCATCATGAGGAGAGGAGGAAGATCAGACGGGCGGCTGGACACTTACATTCTATCAGGGGAGGAAGAGGAAGAGGAAGAGGCGGCGGAGGAGGAAGAGGCGGCGGAGGAGGAAGAGGCGGCGGAGGAGGAAGAGGCGGCGGAGGAGGAAGAGGCGGCGGAAGAGGAAGAGGCAGTGGAGGAGGAAGAGGAAGAGGTGGCGAAGGAGGAAGAGGTGGTGGAAGAGGAAGGAGACCCTTTTAAACTCAGGACTGATCGTCCTCATGGATGCTGATATGCAGGACTTTTAAAACAGCCTTAAAATGTGTCTGATCATCATCATAGACATCTGCAGGAACCACTTTTGTGTTCAAGAGACAGTTCCATTACAGATGCTGTCAATGATTCACATTAAGAGAGAGAGAGAGAGAGTGTGTGTGTGTGTGTGTCAGACGTCCCTTTTTCCACAACATCTCTGCAGTCTATCAATTGCAGTCTAAACAGGACCTTGTGTTTTGTGAAGAACCATAAAACATTTTTTATCAACATCTGCTCTGTCCTGTTCTGATTTACACACACAAATCAATTCTCATTCAGCATCGATTCACTTTTAGTGCTGATCATTTCTAAAATGCTTTTGATTCTTCATAGTGGTTTAACAATGAAATCATGGTTTGACTCATACAAAACCGCAGCAGCACAGAGGCTGACCAAAATCAAACATAGCCATGTCCCATTTTACATACACTATATGGACAAAAGTTTTGGGACACACTTCTTAAAGGGATAGTTCACCCAAAAATGAAAATCACCCCATGAATTACTCACCCATAAGCCATCCTAGGTGTATATGATTTACTTTCAGATGAATCCAATCGGAGTTATATAAAAAAATGTCTTGGCTCTTCCAAGCTTTAGAATGGCAGTGAATGGTGGTAGAGATTTTGAAGCTAAATAAAGTGCATAAATCCATCATATAAAGTACTCTACATGGCTCCAGGGCTTTAACAAAGGCCTCCGGAAGTGAATCGATGCATTTTTGTAAGAGTAATATCCATATTTACATCTTCATAAACTGTAATCTTCTGCTAACTTTCGTTCGCGCGTTCACGTGAGAGTGGCATTTCTGCGGATGAGCAAGACGGGCGTAGCGTAAGCTCCGGTGAGAAGTGATGAACGCTGAAGCGCAAAGGAGAGAGCAAAACAAAGCACCTGTCATGAATTAGAGGAACAAAACGAAGATTAGTAAAGAAAAATGTCGGAGGATTTCAATATAAGCCAAGAGGAGAGAGAAGTTTTCCTTTGCTGTAATCAAAACTATTCTCACCGGAGCTTACACTACACCTACAGAGTTTATGGTTTATAAAGTTATAAATCTGGATAATATTCTTACATGCATCGATTCCGCTCAGAAGGCCTTTATTAACCCCCTGGAGCCATGTGGAGCACTTTTTATGATGGATGGATGGATGCTCTTTTTTGGGCTTCAAAATCTTTTTTTTTACTATTTTTAATTAACTCCGATTTTATTCGTCTGAAAGGAGAAAGTCATAGGATGGCTTGAGGGCGACTAAATCATGGGGTAATTTTCATTTTTGGGTGAACCATCCCTTTAATTGTTGAATTCAGAAGATTCAATCAGATGCGTTGCCACAGGTGAATAAAATCAAGCACATGCAGTCTGCATTTACAAACGTGCAAAAAAGCACATATGTTCATTCTGAAGAGCTCAGTGAATTCAAACATGGTAGTGTGATTGGATGCCACCTTTGCAATTAGTTTGTGAAATTTCACTCCTGCTAGATAGTCCACCTTCAACTGTAAGTGGATAATGGAAGATCTTAGGAACAGCAGCAACTCGAAGCAGAAGACCATGTAATGTCACAGAGCGAGGTCACCGAGTGCTCTGCTGATTCCAGAGCTGAAGAGAACCAAACATCCACTGGCATAATATTAACATATAAACTGTGTGGCAGGAGCTTCATGGAAGCATGCAAGCCTCACATCACCAAGAATAAAAACCATGCACCGACACTGGACTCTGGAGCAGCGGAAACCTGTGTTGAAATGTTTCAACTTTGTGTGAACAAGTTCTATTCCAGCATGACTGCTCTCAAAGCAAGGTCCATAAAGGCAGGGTTGGATGATTTTGGTGTGGAAGAATTTAAAGGGATAGTTCACCCAAAAAAAAGAAAATTATGTCATTAATTACTCACCCTCATGTCGTTGTAAACCTGCAAGAATCTTCCGAACACAAATTAAGATATTTTTGATGAAATCCAAGAGCTTTCTGGCCCTGCATAGACACCAACAGAACTACCACGTTGAAGGTCCAGAAAGGTAGTAAGGACATCATTAAAATGGTCCATGTGACATCAGTGGTTCAACCGAAGCTACTATTATTATATGTTCATACATTTAAAAACTGCTGTCACAACTTTATTTACATGGTTTATTTTCATATTTTTTTATTTGTGAAAAATGTCTTTTGAAAAAGGCAACCTGTAAAATGTACACTGTAAAACAAATTCCGTAAAATTGACGGTAAAAAACCGGTGTAATGTCCAATACAGTTTTTCACCGTATATAGTAGGGGAATTTACCGTTAACCATTTAACAGGTTTTTACTGTAGCATTTTTACAGTCTTTTACCGTTAAATTCACGGTCATTTTTTACAGTGTACAAGATGTCATGTGCAATATAAACTAACTATAAAAATTTAAGTAAATATTTCAATGATACTGAAATATTATTGTTTCAGATCTCATCAGTTCCTGAAAAATAGACCACATGAGGTTTTAGTTGGGTTTGGGTCTTTAATCCTGCAAAGCAATATTAGAAGAGGTTTAGAAATGTGCTGTTTCTACTTTCCCCTTTAGGAAAATGCTTCAGCGTGTCTGTTTTAAGAGCAGGATGACATTATCAGTGCACAAACCACATGCTTACAATAGCCAAACCATTCTCATCAAGCAAATGTGTTGACAGAGTTTGTTTTAATTACCTTATTTTAGCAATCAGGTACATGCAATCATATTATATACATTCTGAATATAGTCACAACTAAAGGCCATAATTTGCCACTACACACAGCCTTGAGTGCCTAACAAGTTTTCTTAAAAAAAATAGCACGTTTCTTTATAATACTATTAAATAAATTAGAAGATCTAGTTGTGACCTGTCAACTAAAGTTAATAGTTGGTCTCTATGGTTGCTGTGCAGTTACATTCATAGTTGCTGCTGGGCACCCATTATGTTGACTTTCAAGAAGTGCTGAGCACAAATATGGTCTTAAATGTTGTAATTCTGACGTATTTCTCATTTATTGGCAGGGACAGAGCATTTTACTGCTGGAGCTCTGCTTTGGAAAGATGCTTTTACAGTAATTGCAATTGATAAGAGGCTCGTGTCCAGTGATCGAAGAACATAAAAGGCAACAAGCTATTAGGCGATAATTTCAGGTGTTGTGCTGCCAAAACATGCTTCTAGGGTAATCAATAGATTTTTATAGTCTGTAAGCCTTTATAAAGAGCTAATGCAATGACAAAATAATTTTCTTGTTCTATGAAAGCTCTTCCCTCATGCAAAAAATATACACAGTTGGACATTTGAAAATGTACCACTATCGTTGCATTGATATTCAAAATATCAAACCAAGTGGCATTTGGAGAAATTTGGAATTCCCTCACTTGCTCACAAATGTATGCTCTGCAGTGAATGGGTGCCGTCAGAATGAGAGTCCAAACAGTTGATAAAAACAGCACGATAATCCACAAGATGTTTTTAACTTCATCTGTGCATATTTCTCTCCTTATTCAGACATGATGACTTTTTCTATGGAGGAAGACTTTTTATTGATTATTGGTTTAAATAAATTATTGCAGAAGATCCATTGGTGAGCAAGTGATGAAATGCAACTTTTTGCTATATCTCTTACATTTTTTTGACTTTGCTCGTTATGCCATATGGAGTGAAAAGTGAAGTTAGCTCCACCATGGTTCGCATGAAAAAAAACACAATATATTATTTTTTTTTTCCATTGACTTTTGGATTATTGTAGAAAATAAGCTGATGATAATGATTCTTGATGATGATGATTCTTGCATATTCTCCTTATCATGATAATCTTTATAACTGAACACAACTTTCATGGATTTTAAAGCCTAAATACAATTGGCAATAATAAAAGCTAAATGTAGACTTCAAACAAGCTACACCATGGTCACATTACTCCAACATCACCACCATTAATCTTTGGTCAGTTCTTCCTTTAAAAACATTTTACTGTACCTCCCTGTTGAAAAAACAGCATATGCTGGTAACCAGCTCATAACCAGCTTACAACCAGCTCATGACCAACAAAGGACCAGCATAAACCAGTTCAAACCAGCTTCCATGCTTCAAAACATACCTAACCAGCATATGCTGTTTTTTTTTTCAGCAGGGCTGTCTTAGAAAATGTTTCTTTTTTAGGCTCAGGGCTGCAGAGAGGAAGTGGCGCAAATCCAAAAACTCTACCGACCTCAGTTCATATCAGTCACTCCTCTCTTCCTTCTAAGCAAATGTCTCCACTGCTAAAATTACATACTACCACAACAAAATTAACAGTTGTTCGGACTCTTGCAAAACCGTCTCTTCACTTCTTTGTCCTCCTCCCCCTCCCCCCTCCTTCATCAACTCTTAAGGTCCTTGCACACTGAGTCCGAAATTTTTGTATGCGTTTTTTCGTTGTTGTTTTTTTTTTTATATTCATCATCCTTTCCTATTAAAATGCTTGCTAGGGATGCGAAAGCGCAGAAAATCAAATCTGATCCAAATCTTTTTTATGACGGACGAAAGTTTTGGAGGCAGTGTGTAAATGTGATTGACACAATGTGAGGTCGTATTTATTTTTTAACTTGCAAAAATTTTTAATCAGAATTTCGGACTCAGTGTGCAAAGACTTTTACAGCTGACGACTTTGTTATATTCTTCATAAATGAAACAAGAACAATCAGCGACCAATTCTCCATACCACAAACTGACAAACACATCATAGCAACAGATACACTCTCTCTCCTCTTTCTCTCCACTCTCGGAAGCAGACATTTCCAAACTTATCCTTTCCAATCATCCTACTACCTGTCCGCTTGATCCTAACCTCACTCACATCCTTCAGGCCATTCCTTCTTCAGTTATGTCTGCACTCAGTTACATCTGTCACATTATCAACACCTCTCTTCAGACTGGTACATTTACCACAGCATTTGAGCAAGCTCGGTTAACTCCACTCCTTAAGAAACCCTCTCTAAATCCAGCACTTTTAGAAAATTACAGACGGGTATCCCTTCTTCCATTCAAGGTGCAAAGACACTTGAGCGAGTTGTGCTCAACCAAATGTTTCTCACACAGAACAACCTCCCGGACAACAACCACTCTGGCTTCAATAGCGGCTTAATATGCTCTCGGTTACTGAAGCCCTGAGACTGGGAAGAGCAACTTCCAAATCCTCATTAGTCATCTTGCTGGATCTGTCTGCTGCTTTTGACACAGTTAACCTCCAGATCCTCCTTTCAATCCTCATGAAGATAGGCATCTCAGGAACTGCACTCCAGTGGTTCATGTCTTAACTCTCAGGTAGACCCTTCAGGGTGTTTTAGAGGGGTAAGGTTTCTAAGTCACAACTTCTTGTACTGGGGTTCCTCAAGGCTCGGGGCTTGGACCACTTCTCTTCTCCATCTACATGTCATAATTAGGATCTGTCATTCAGAAACATGGCGATGACACTCAATTCTACTTCTCAGAAACAGGCAGATGACACTCAACTCTACTTCTCATTCCAACCAGATGATCCAACGGTGGCTGTTCGCATTGCAGCCTGACAGACATTTCTGGATGGATGCAGGACTAGCATCTTCAACTCAACCTTGCTAAGACAGAACTGCTCGTGGTCTCTGCCAACCCAGCACTTCATCACAACTTCTCTATACAGCTAGGTTCGTCAACCATAATTCCTTCCAGGACAGCCAGGGATGATCAGTTAAGCTTCACAGACCATATTGCTACTACGCAGATTTGCCTTATACAGCAATAGGAAGATTGGACCCTTCCTATCAGAGTAGGCCACACAACTCCTTGTCCAAGCTCTCGTTCTCTCCAGACTGTACTCTTGTAATGCTCTCTTGGAGGACCTTCTGGCATGTACTATCAAGACTCTGCAACTGATCAAGAATGCAGCAGCGAGAGTGGTCTTCAATTAACCGATAAAAAAAGGCCAAGTCACACCTCTCTTCATCAGTTTGCACTGGCTGCCAATAGCCGCCGTATCAAATTCAAGGTACTGATGTTTACCTACAAGACAATCACTGGCTCCGCACCAATATACCTAAACTCACTAGTTCAGATTTAAGTGCCCTCCAGAAGCTTGCATTCTGCAAGTGAATGATGCCTCGTGGTGCCATCCCAAAGAGGCACAAAATCTCTCGCAGGAACCTTTTCCTGGCCTGTTCCCAGCTGGTGGAACGACCCGCCTATCTCAATTCAAGCAGCATTTTCAAAAAATGTCTAAAGACACATCTTTTACGTCAACACCCGGACAAATTAAAACTAGCACTTACCTATTCTATTCTATTCTATTCTTTTTTTCTAATTCATTCAAAAAAAACTTGCTATGTGTACTTTGCTAGACTAACTGAGACTTGTCACTGCACCTGTATACTGTTGCTTTCTAGTTGGTCTGATTGCTTTTATTGTTCTTAACATTTGTAAGTCGCTTTGGATGAAACCGTCTGCTAAATGATTAAATGTAAATGTAAAAATCACAAGAGGGTATTACTGATGAATTATGTCATATATTAAAACATGAAAATATCTTGAACTTGTGTTCACCTTATTTTAGTCATTTAACCAAAAACCCATTCATCCATTGATTTCAGGACAATGGAATTATGTCATCCCTGGAGCATTTTATAGGTTGCCCAGTTTTCTTCACAGTGCAATGGCAAAGAGAAAAGCAAATGTTTGTGTCATTCTTAACAGATGCATTAACATAAAATTAAAATGTTTACTGCACTGAATTTTTGTGCCAAATATTTGTCTTGGTGTGAACAGGCCTTTAGGCTCAACATAAAATGTGAAGGAAAACAATGAAGCCGTCCAAGATAAATGTCCAGCAAAATTCCAGGGAAACTATATGTGAGCTCATTATATTACAAAAAATAATTTGTAAAAATAATTTATTTTGTGTTTAGTGGATGATATGGAAGAACAGAAGAGTTTTGGTTGGGTTTCACACAGCCAGATAAAAGAGGGTGTGCTTATTCAGAGTAATCCCCCCTCAGCGATCCGGGTCAAAAAGCTGCCCCTCTACACGTCACTGTCTGAGCCCGGGACCGTCTGAGGGCCGCACTGGGATTTACAGGCTCAGTGCTGGAGAGTCCAGAGGGAAGTTGGGAATTTCTAGGAAAAGGAGGTGCGCGTCTGTCCACTTCATCACACTTTTCATCTCATATTTGTTGTATAGTTTGTGTTCAGACAGATCAAACGATTCCAGAGAACACAAGCACTTATTAAAGTCAACATGAAATCAAAGCTCACCCTATTTACTGTGAAGGGTTCACATTGTCCATTCTTAACACCACCATTAAGGTTCTACAGCACTTTCAAAGCATGCTTCTTTATGGAACCTTATATTATTCTGTTCAACACCAAAAAAAAAAAAAGTTCCTTTTCCTAAAACCTTAATCTGGAACTGTTTAGAAAAATTTAAATGTATTATAATTTATATTAAATGCAACTAGTTGAACTTAAGCATGTTTTTTTTTTTTTTTGACTTACGTAGGACTTCAGTACATCTTTGTCATATCTACTTCTATTCTCTTTAAAAATCTGGTTAAAGTGAATGTACTGACAAGCATTTATGATAAACTAAAATATACTATAATGTAATTTCTATTGAAACTTGTATATAATGTATTTAAATATATTTGTAATCACATTTGTAATGACATTTTAATTTAGTACATTTACTTTAATTGTAATATTGAGTTAGTCAAATAAGTGCACTTTAAAACATCACAAAAGATTATTTAAAACGGTGATTTAAAATGTACTTTAAACTTTAAAACTGACTTTTAAAACTTTTCATTTGACATTATTGCAAAGTGCACAAGCGTGTTAAGAAACAGTCATGAAAGTGTCACTTAAGTGGCCTTTTTTCATTGCTGTTACATTATCTGCAAGTACAGTTTTTAAAAATATACTATCTATTTGAAGTGCACACACTTCTTTTTCACAAGGCCATGAGTCCATCTCTGGCAGCGCTTTGTCATTCTCTATAAGTGTCCTCTCATGTGTGTAAAAAAGTGGTCTCGATCATGGCGAGCTTCTCGTCTTTGCACTCCGTCTGGCCTCGTTTATCCTCTTTTGATCCTGCTCTCATTTGTGCTTTCCTTCTGATCTCCCTCTTTTGTCTCTCTGGTTTTCTGCGGGAGGAACTGAAAAGAGAAATGTGCTGACTCGAGAAACAGAGAGATCTCACCACACCGGGTCTTGGCGCTCGTCGTGCCTGTCTGTCTAGTACGAAAGCTGACAGCCATCGCAATTCTCAACAGCTCATAAATGACATTTATTGAGATCAGCACCATCTCTTTGTTGCAAAAGTCTGAAATAAATGGCCTATACTTTGCGGTCAGCGCTCACCTGCTAAAGCCATAGCCTAGAAAGATCAAAAGCAGGGGAATATGTAATCTAATGCATTTTGTCTTGAACTGGGGCTTAAGTACAACCGCAGAAGATTGTGGTCACAAAGCTCTTGAGACATGATGTAACAGAGAGAAAAGCCATGCAAATCCATCCACTTCTTTTCACTTAAACTTAATAACACTGATTGTTAAAGTCATTACACTTTTAACTCATTAAACAAGTTGCCAAAATAGAACAGGCTATTCATCAAAAGTGGAATTATGTTAGAATAGCCAAAATAGTGGTTTATTTGTTAAATTATTTGCTTCTACTTCTTAACTGAAAAGATAAACAGTAGACGTTATTTAATAGTTTACTTAAAGGGGTCATATGATGCGATTTCAAGTTTTCCTTTCTCTTTGGAGTGTTACAAGCTGATTGTGAATAGATAAGATCCCTGAAGTTGCAAAGACTAAAGTCTCAAAACCAAAGAGATATTCTTTATCAAAGTTAAGACTCTGCCACGCCCCCCTAAAACGCCTCGTTCTAACACGCCCCCACATATCTACCTCACTATGTGGAAATATTAGTGAGTATATAAATACGCACGCGTGTGTGTGTGAGAGAGAGAGAGACAGGGTCACATCACAGTGGAGTCAGCTGTCTTAACCGTGGCTTGTGTACTGCAAACACATACCAGCTTCATCACTGTGTCTGTCACGCGACTCTGTTCCCCTTTCGGGCTCTGTCTTTACATTTATTTTGAAAGATGAAGCTCGCGATTATGGTAAGGGGCGTTACATTTCCGACGAGTGCTGGCGGTGTTCAGTCAATCACAATGCACTGGGTCAGCTGGCCAATCAGAGCAGACTGCGCTTGTCGGAAGGAGGGACTTTGTAGAAAACGAAGCGTTTGAGAGAGG
>NW_015540859.1:835052-844508 GCF_001515605.1 Sinocyclocheilus anshuiensis | reverse complement strand
CGGGGCATAGAAGACCTACAATAATGTACAGTATTTGAAAAATAATGTGTTTTTTGAACATTAAAGCATGTCAACATATTCTGTTACACCAAATACACAAAATAATTATCTTTAAAAAAGCATCATATGACCCCTTTAAACACCAACCTCCAGATGTTAAAAATCCTAGTCTGTGCCAGTCTTTTTAATACATGAGTACTACAAACGCAATTAAAAAGTATTTGTGCTGCTGAATAAAGCTCATTTTAGGGCAACTTAACAACCTCAAGCCAAATAACGTCTTCCTTCACACGTCCTGACAGGACCTTGAAATATTTGACAGAAACACTCCTCACATTCCCACATCCAATTGAAGCACCAAATACAGAAAGAAAGAAAGAAAGAAAGAAAGAAAGAAAGAAAGAAAGAAAGAAAGAAAGAACTAGTTCAATCTGTGATGAGGATGTGTGATGTCTGAACATCCTTCAACCAGTAAGAAGCAGTTTGTGCCTAGATTTACTCTAATGTGAACCATGATTCCTTTCTTCAATCTTTAAAAATATATAATAAAAAACTTTTTTTTTTTATGCTTTTCTTTTGAACTTTCTATTCATCAAACAATCTTAAAAAACTATTGGTTATATGGCTATATGGTTTCCACAAAAATATGAAGCAGCACAAGTGTTTTCTACACTCATAATAATCAGAAATGTTTCTTGAGCAGCAAATCAGCATATTAGAATGATTTCTGAAGATCATGTGACTGAAGACTGGAGGAATGATGCTGAAAATTCACAGAAATAAACTACATTCTACAATAGTTATTTTTTACAATACAATAGTTATTACAATTATTTAAAATTGTAATATTTCACAATTTTACAGTATGTTTGATGTGATAAATCCAGCCTTTCTGAGCATAAGAGACTTCTTTCGAAAACATTTTACCAACTGTAAACGGATGTGAGCCAGAAGATTTGCTTTTGTTTTGAGGGAGGGTACAAATCAGTGCATTTATATCTTTTGATCTATAATTTCAGCATTGAGTGAATTATGACTCATGTGTGTAAGGCAATATTATACGGCTTACGCCATACAACATGTTTGCACGCATCCATGTACGCCTATTGCATAACCTTGTGATGTTGCTGCCAATAATGTTTCCTCTTGAGAAAGTTTGATGTTTCATGAGAAATACAGAACACATATGAAAACAGAATTGTGTGTTTGTTGTAACGTCTACAGAGTAATTCCTCACTCACAGACGCTCCCAAGCCGAAACTTAACGCACAGCAAACCTTTGGTGTCTAGTTTCCTGTCATTTTCCAAGTAGTTTTATGCATTCAATTGAACTTGTGACTTGTGGCTGTATTAAGTTACGAGATATTATAATTGATACAAGTAGACTCGTAGACTTATATACTATAAGTCGCATTTTCATATTGGGAAATTTCACAATGTTTACTTCAGATTAATTCATTTTAAGTAGTGCTGTCAAACGATTAATAGCGATTAATCGCATCCAAAATAAAAGTTTTGTTTACATAATATATGGGTGTGTACTGTGTGTATTTATTATGAAAATTTAAAGACAAACACAGCATATATTTTGAAAATATTTACATGTATATATTTATATTCATATAATTTATATCATATATAAATATATTTAATATATAAACGTAACATATTTTTCTTAAATATATACATGCATGTGTGTGTATTTATTTATACATAATAAATATACACAGTACACACACATATATGTCATGTAAACAAAAACTTTTATTCTGGATGTGATTAATCGCGATTAATCGTTTGACAGCACTACTTAAAATGAATTAATCTGAAGTAAGCATTGTGAAATTTATTTTGGATGCGATTGCTTCCAGTCTTTTTGATTTTCTTTTTCCCAAAAATGCTAGTTAAAGGGATAGTTCACCCAAAAATTTAAATTCTGTCATTAATTACTCACCCTAATGTCGTTTCAAACCCATAAGACCTTTATTCATATTCAGAACACAAATTAAGATATTTTGATGAAATCCTAGAGCTTTCTGACCCTCCATAGGGTCAACTACCATGTTCAAGGCCCAGAAAGATAAGGACACCGTTAAAATAGTCCATGTGACTAATTTGTGTTCCAAATATGAACAAAGGTCTTTTGGGTTTGAGTATTTAATGACAGAATTTTCACTTCTGGGTTAACTATCCCTTTAATGTACTAAAATTTACTGACTTTGCTCACACAGGGTGCAACAATCATTTTTGTACTTTTCTGGGATATTTCCCACGCCTTGTTACACTCGTGGCGGTCACATAGAAAAATGACTGGCCTGCCAAAAATTGGTTATACTTTTTTCATTATGCTATATTATTACGAAATAATGGATTCAATCTTTTAATTAACTCAGATCAATGAGGCCTATGACCAACCAGTTCCAAAACGAAATACAAAACCTGTGCTAACTGAAAAAAAACAACAATTTAACAAAAGGCTGAATCTAAAATTTGGTGGTAATATAGCATAATGAGCTTTTTCCCATTTTTGACAGGGGATTCCCCAATATGTAAAGGACTTTCAGCGTTAACTTGTGTTAATGCCGTCTTACACCATTGCCATTTTATAGCTTCAGTATTTGTGACTTTTGCGTCAGGGTCAGATTCTTCCGACCTGGAAAACGCGGTCATCGGGAGTTCCTAAAGCAATGCAGAGGTCATGTTGCAGTTTCCAGGGAATGCACTTAATAAAGTGTAAACTTTGAATATACTGTAAGTCGTTTTGGTAATAAGTGCGTCTGCTATATGAATAATTTAAACGTTTTTACGTTTAAACGAGTGAACATGCCCTGAAAGCACTTTACACGTTGTTTATGTGTGAGTCGTAACAGGATCAAGAACAAGTTTAATCCAGACTCTGCTGGCTCAAAGCGCCAGACCCTTACACACCTCACGCACCGGATGCCGTGCGAGCGCCCAAAGACAGTTGGACATAGTGGTGTATTAGAGGTAAGAAATTATATAAATACTGTTCGGTTTCTGGCACAAACCGAGGTCATGTTGCAGTTTCCAGGGAATGCACTTAATAAAGTGTAAACTTTGAATATACTGTAAGTCGTTTTGGTAATAAGTGCGTCTGCTATATGAATAATTTAAACGTTTTTACGTTTAAACGAGTGAACATGCCCTGAAAGCACTTTACACGTTGTTTATGTGTGAGTCGTAACAGGATCAAGAACAAGTTTAATCCAGACTCTGCTGGCTCAAAGAGGACAGAATCTCTTTACCCAGGTTTACACACCTTGTGTGAGGATTAAACTGTGTCATGACCTGTGCTGACATTACACCTATATTGCCCCTTGTGTCAAAAATACATTAGGATGTAAGAATAACTATACTGTAAGAAAAACAAATCTCTCCTGGCAGAAAATTGCCAATATATTTTCAGTTAGGTTTGCAGACATTTCCTTTAACCATAAACCATAATTTAAATTATAGTAAACGCCTGTGAAAAGTCAGTAGAGATATTAAACATTGACTTTCATAGTATTTTTATTTTTAATTTTTTCAATACTGTGGAGGTCAATGGCTACCAGCAATTATTTGGTTACCCACATTCTTCCAAAAATATTTTCTGTTGTATTCAGCGAAAGAAAGAAATAACCTTCCCTTTAACGTTGTACATTGGGACGTATTTTTCTGAACTTATGGATTTTTTATGAGGCAAGTTACATGACAAAATGTAAAAATAAAAGAGATACAAAAAAGGCATACATTTAAGATTTATGTATTTGAATTACAAATACAATTTCCATCCATCTAAATTGCAAAGTTTTAATTTAAACTAATCAACCTAGTCATACATTAATGAAACGGGTAGATTCTTGTTTGCGTGCGTATGTGTCATTCATGGTGACACACATAATGTGTCTAAATGCTCTTAGGTCTGTATCCATCACAGATGCTGTCTCTGAAAACAGTCACCTGTTGAGTACTGGTAAATAAAGCAGGCTTATCGGTGACTGTTCCTGATGGCTGTGACATAGAAACCTCCTTCCTCTAATCACTGTCACTCCACACACATCACACAGTCTCAGGAAAAGTCTGAAAATTTTTATTTTTAGGGGTACAAGAGCTTGCCCCTAGCTAAGTTTCCATCCAAAGTTGTGAATTAAATTTGTGCGAAAAATTGGAATATCGGATAAAACAGTTGTGTTTTCCATCCCATTTGGTCCAGAGAACATAGTCTTCAGTTCCTTGGAAACTGGTACAAAGTATCAATGATGAAATATTAAAAAGTTGCAATCAGTAAAGCTTGTGACTCTGTTTTTCTACTTAATAAATTACGTTATCATGTTATCTTGCATTTGGGTACATGATGTTTGGGAGACAGTTCTGGGAGGTGATTATACCAAATAATTTTTGGCTCAGGCATTTCAAAATGACTAAAACAGTGTTTGAGTTGCACATCCTGGAATGTCTTAGGTAAATGTGTTTCCATTCTAGTTTATGCATGCTTTTTTATTGAACAAAAAAATACTGCCTTAAAGGGATAGTTCACCCAAGAATGAAAATGTGATGTTTATCTGCTTACCCCCAGGGCATCCAAGATGTAGGTGACTTTGTTTCTTCAGTAGAACACATATGATGACTTTTAACTTTAACCGTTGCAGTCTATCAGTCGTATAATGCATGGCAATGGTAACAAAATCTATGAGAGTAAGTGTTCTACTGAAGAAACAAAGTCACCTACATCTTGGATGCCCTGGGGGTAAGCAGATAAACATCACATTTTCATTCTTGGGTGAACTATCCCTTTAATTGAGCGTGTTTTTGTGTGATATCCCAAATTTCAGGTTTTCGGCATGTGGCTAAGTGGTTGCTAGATGACTGCTTACTATATATTACCGATATTTTACCAAAACATTGTCTGAAGATTTTGTTTTTTTGTTATGTTGGAGGACTCTTGAGATGTTCTATGATTATATTGATAAGTGAAACAAAAACTCGTGTACAACTGTGTCACTTACCCAGTTATTTACCCCTCACGTTCTCAGTGTTTATGTCAAGTGTTTGGGTTTGATGAAATAAGGCACATCCTTCAAACTGCTTTGACTCAAAACTATCCGTGTTGCTAGACATTAAGATTTTGAGGTCATAAGTTCAAGACTGTGTGTACTGTACACAGAACAAGGTAGAATAGCCTGTGTGTCGTGTATATCTTATTTCGGAAACACAAATACATAGATGATATTGTGCATGTGCCATTTTGTCTCTATGCAAACAAGCACACAGCTGTATAAGAATAATTGTCAACTGCACATCCAACATTATTTAATATATTAATAACCTTAGTAAAAAGAGAGACATAGGCCAATCCTTAATTCCTTTCCATGATCTCTATGGAATTCTGAGGAAAATGGAAGATTGACAGATTAGGAAGCAGCTTGATAAGGGTGGAAAATGTTGCCACATTAAAAATGTCATATGGAGCCTTAAAGGAAGGGGAAAAACTGACATAGGAACCTTCTTACCCATTAAATATTATTGCGTTCATGAAAAAGTGATGTGGTTTGTGGTGTTTGAGGATATAAACAATGACCTCATGGTCTAGTTGACCTCTGAAGGAAAAATCATAGTTCTGGAAAGGTCTGTCTGGATTCTGCAAGCTGATGAATTAAGCTCGGGGCTCATTTGCATCTGGGAAATGTATTCCCGACCACAGCAATGCAGTCGTCATGGAGTTTCTCGAGTTGAAGATCAGGGCAAAAGCCACAGCGAGTATGTGAGAGTATGGATGGAAATACAGAGGTTTAAGGCTTTTCCAGTTGTGAATGACTTAAATTATTTTTGAAAAACTTGTGCAATTTTGTATACATTCACAAGCCTGATATGTGATTTTTCATTAACTGATCAGAAGTGTCTGAGAGTAAAGCAGATGGGCTTGCACATGCACTTAAAATGCAATAAATCAAAATGTGTGTGTTGTAATTGCTCTGTTAACTTCTATATGCTAAGGTTTTACAAATCGTGAAATTTCAAGACTATATTAAAACTGTAGATTCATGGAGCATATGAGGCGTACATTTGCATATGTTGAGATAATTGCCAATGTTATGAGCCTTATTTGACTACAGTTTATGGTAATTGTGGTGATATGTGGTAGTAAAGATAATTTAATTGGTGACTGAAAGACTATAAAGAAATGTAATTAACTATTCACTACATTCAGAGATAACAGTTGTCTGATAGTCGGCTGTTAAGATAAAATTATCATGAACTGACTGTTAGAAAGTTGACTGCGACTGATATCTCAGCTTCATGTATGACAAATATACATGCACTAAAAAATGATTGTGATTTTAACAGTAAAAGACTGTAAAAATGCTACAGTAAAAACTTGTTAACTGGTTAACAGTAAGTTTACATACTATATACGGTGAATAAATTTAATTACATTTAATGTGATTTTACAGTAAAATACTGTTAAAAATAAGGATTTTAGAAGTGAAAAAGAAAAAGTCATTGTATAATTTACAGTGAAAAACCATAAATTGACACTCCCAGAATTCCCTGCATGACACTTCATAGTTGATGTTTTTTTGTTGAAATAGCATGTTTCTTCTTAGTTTGTTCTTATCAGTTGTGTACATTAGGGTTTAATCTTACATCTAATGTTGTTAAATGAATGTTTATTGCATTATTTCAGTATCACGTGTGTCACCATGATGGGGTTTAGTGTTTGTGTGAATGACACTGTGCACCTTCTATATATAAGTATTGTCCTCCTCAACTCGTAGAAAAGCTGTTTGTGATGAGCTTTGGTTCATCATGTGACTTTCTCATCACCACCAGTTTTTGGTGGTTATCAGTGCATTTCAATGGTTCAAAACAGATATTAACACTTCAATATGTTGGTTTATTAACATTACATCCGTTAATGAAATACGGTATTTTATTGTGAATTTAAGTTAAGTCTGTAAAACCTAAAATGTTGCTACCATATTTTTTACGGTGAAATTCTGGCAACCACAGCTGCCGGTATTTTACCGTAAATGTAACAGATTTGTTTTACAGTGTGGGCCTACAATTAAGTCTACAGCACTTGTAATGCAGTCAAATGCCTTAACCTATTTTTTTTTTTTTTTTAAGAAGGAGGAAAAATTTATTTGTTTCCGTCACCAGGTGCACGGGATATAATAATTAGTCTGCTCCTTTGATTACAGGGAGTTTTAGGACTGATATATATAGATGTAGTGTCCACTCCTAATTTCCCCACATCTGGCAGGATGACAACAAAGTGTGCAGAACAAAGATAAAAGACGGAAGTGGAAAAGGTTTGTGCAAAATGTGAGGAAACATCCATTCTGGCATCTTCAGCAAGGTCTTGCAGCATGTTGACTGAAAGCTGCTGTCGTGAAAGTGAGGTAACTGGAACCAGATGGCCCAATTACAAGGAAGGAAAAGTTACAAAGGCACAGAAACTCTCCTCCACATGACATCATCCGCATTGGCCCAATCCTAAAGCTTTAATTAAAGGGGTCATATGATGCGATTTCAATTTTTCCTCTCTCTTACATTACATCCGTTAATGAAATACGGTATTTTATTGTGAATTTAAGTTAAGTCTGTAAAACCTAAAATGTTGCTACCATATTTTTTACGGTGAAATTCTGGCAACCACAGCTGCCGGTATTTTACCGTAAATGTAACAGATTTGTTTTACAGTGTGGGCCTACAATTAAGTCTACAGCACTTGTAATGCAGTCAAATGCCTTAACCTATTTTTTTTTTTTTTTTAAGAAGGAGGAAAAATTTATTTGTTTCCGTCACCAGGTGCACGGGATATAATAATTAGTCTGCTCCTTTGATTACAGGGAGTTTTAGGACTGATATATATAGATGTAGTGTCCACTCCTAATTTCCCCACATCTGGCAGGATGACAACAAAGTGTGCAGAACAAAGATAAAAGACGGAAGTGGAAAAGGTTTGTGCAAAATGTGAGGAAACATCCATTCTGGCATCTTCAGCAAGGTCTTGCAGCATGTTGACTGAAAGCTGCTGTCGTGAAAGTGAGGTAACTGGAACCAGATGGCCCAATTACAAGGAAGGAAAAGTTACAAAGGCACAGAAAGGCTCCTCCCCATGACCTCATCCGCATTGGCCCAATTCCTTTTTTTTTTTTTTTAACAAAATATTACTTTTTCAGTTCGCATATCACAACAGATTACACAATGAATAACAATCATGCACAGCAAACATTGTATACCCTATTCTCCCTCCCATCCCCAAATGAAAGAAGAAGAAAAAAACATTTTAAAGATACCTAAATCGGTAAAGAGTGTTTCCCAAGTCTATAGAAGATGATGATGATGCTACACTTCTCTCTTAGAGCTTGTTCTTGTAGCAGGCTACCAACATTAACATTGTGCCTTAAGAAGTTTGTAAAAGGTCTCCAGACATCTTCAAAAACATTTTGTTTCTTTTCAACAATTCAATTCCATTGACACCATTCCTTTAGTCCACATTCCAATTCTTGGCTCAATTATCTTTTTCCAATTAAGAGCAATTATACATTTAGCTTGTAAAATTCACATTTCTATGAATCTATGCTTTGTAAGAGAGGGCTGATAGTATGTATTGCCCAATTCTAATACTCTAATTCTAAAAAATGTTAGTGCAAATGTAACTGTAAATATAACTGCTGTTCCTCACTATTTCATTAGATGTGATATTTCTTTTTATACTATAGGATAGTATTATTTATTAACATTTGGAATTAGCTTTTATTTTTTCAGTTTTCATTTAAATGTTAGTATTTTTGTTGTGTGCTTTTTTAATTACTAAAAAAATGATTTCCAATAGTTTTCATTAATAACATTTTCCCATGATATTTTGAGACTTGTGGAAAACCACAAAAGCTTTAAAGTTTTGAACTTTTCTATTATTTTTATTTTTTTTCAGGAAGTTTATATAGTTGTCAACATTTGATGTCAAAGTTGTCCTAAAACCTAAAACCAAAATGCGTTCTTGCCTTAGGACAACTTTGATGAACTTTTTTGATCCACTTTAAATGTTGACTACTGTAGATGTTTAGAAAAAAACACGTGATTTCTCTATTTTACAGTTCTGTCATATTGTAATAATACATTTTAACCGCATACAGAATACTAAAGTGTGTGTGTGTGTGTGTGTACCTCTGGTATTTATCACGTTATGGGGACCAAATGTCCCCACAAGGATAGTAATACTAGTAAATTTTGACCTTGTGGGGACATTTTTGAGGTCCCCATGAGGAAACAAGCTTATAAATCATACAGAATGAGTTTTTTTGAGAAAGTAAAAATGCAGAAAGTTTCCTGTGAGGGGTAGGTTTAGGGGTAGGGTTGGTGTAGGGCAATAGCACATACAGTTTGTACAGTATAAAAACCATTACGCCTATGGAATGTCCCCATAAAACATGGAAACACAACATG
>NW_015540859.1:831032-834278 GCF_001515605.1 Sinocyclocheilus anshuiensis | reverse complement strand
GTGTGTGTGTGTGTGTGTGTGTGTGTGTGTGTGAGAGTGAGTGCGAGTGCGCGTGTGCGTGTGTGTGTGTGTGTGTGTGAATTCAAACTCCTCGACAAATATTTAACTTTCTAATTAGAGATAACAGTTTAGTTGATAGTTTATAGATGTTCAGGAAACAACAAGAAATCAAGAATAGTTCAGCTTTTATGTTTTACATGGTTAAGCCCTTTGTTCATTGTGGGCTCTGTTTCATTAACAGATTTTAGCATAATAATAATTATTATTAATCTTATACCAGTTGAGAATGTAACTTTGGTTCAGTCAGACGCGGGAAATATGTCCTTCCTTCACTCCTTCAAACGCTCACGCGCGAAGCCGCTAGCAAGAACAAACTGGTTCGCTTGCTCAGAGCAAGCCGGTTTCAGCTGGCGCGTCACCATGGAAACCACCTCACTATATATAGAGCTGCGATCTCGTGCCGGTTGTTACTCCTCTTGTAGAGCACCACAGCGGGACAACGCCGACAATATTCATTTCCAGCACTCTGGGCTAATGGGAAAACTCTTTGTAAATGCGTTTTAAGGTGAGTTATACGATATTATTCAGCGGCATTAACGTTAGGTGTCTTATATCCGTTATGTTAGGATAAACTTTCAGTATGGTACAGTCTAATCACAAATAAAGAAACTAACCGATCAGCCTCTTTAACGTTAGTTAATTCGCTGAAATGTTTTTCGACGCAGTTTAATATCGACGCGTTTGGCTCGTTTAACGTTAACTTAGTTGTGTCGTGTGTTATGACACTATGGCCTCTGAGTCAACGTGGCCGCTGTGTCACACTTTCCTGCGCGGATTTAACTTCGACTTTTATCAAAGGTCTTTATCGTTGGAGCCAGCTGTGTTGACAAACGTGGAGTTGCTAACATGTTTACTAGATTCTTTGGTTAATGCTAACTGTTATTTTCAAGCTCAAGATCAATGAATGAAGCCTCACGCTTCATAGCCTCGCTAGCCCGAATGAGCGCATTCTATTGGCTGAGCCGAAAGCAGAAGCCGGCTGGATTTGATCAGTGATTGGCTGACAGGAATGCCTGTTATAGTTTGTCCAAACAGGGCTTTTCCTTATTGGGTAACTGATGTAGTCGCGCTCTTCGCAGGGGAGGGACTAAATTCACCGGCTTTGCGAAATCGCTCTGCATTATAAGTGTCCAAAAATGTGTGTGCGGTTGCCAGCTTCATTGGGAAACAATTTCCTAATTTTACACGAAATGGACCGTTACGATAAACAGCAAATTGTGTGTAATGAGTTTTACACACTATGTGAATTAACGAAAGAACCTAACGTTAGTTTGGACTGGTTTGTTGCCTGCACTTTATGGTTCGTATGGTTCGATGTAATGTATTAATCTTTGCAGAATTCTTGCTTGGGAGACGTGCACACTGGCCCTGGCCTTGAGGCTTATCTGAAAGGATTCAACTTCACTGGTGAACCTCCTTGGCTGTCCGACATCTGTTAGCCACATATACTTCCATCTCTTCCATTCATCTGGTGAGTCATTCTGCCTTTTGAGAGCATCCAATAAAGTGGCATGGAAAACTCAAACCCCTTAAAGATCTGTGTAATTTTGTACCTTTTAAGTTCCAGTTTCACCAGTGAGAGAGGTATAATCATTCTACAGACATTTGTGCAAGTGTTGTATTGTAGACATTTTGATTTGGAATAATTTTAGTAATGTTTACATCACTCTTTGTCAGTGACAAATAATGTTAAAATTTGGTCCGTTGCTGTGAAACCCTGATGACGGAGTAAAATGAGAGCAGTGGGTGTGATACCAGTGCTTTCCTTAAAGTTGAGTCGGTTATTATAGTTAATGAAAACTAAAAACACACAAAAAACACTTTACTTGAAATAAAATTAGTTTGTTAATACAAGTTTATAAAATGAAATGCTACTTGCCAAGTTAAATGTATCATTTAATTTCACTTATGCTAAAATAATTAAAACAGAAATAAAAAGTACTCATCTGTAAATATATTTAAAACTAACACATACCTATTGGTCTTTATAGTTCTTTTGCACTTTAATCTGTGTAAAACTTTTAATTTTATACATTTTTCTGTATTGCTTTATTGCATTTAAATGTTCAGTTATTTTTGTTATAAGAAAAAAGTTATTAAACCTGTTATACTGTAGAATGACAGCACTTTTTTTAAAACTAAATGTCAATACTGTGATAATACAGTATACCGTGATAAAAGCATTAGCAATTAATCGCAACATGAAAATTTGATACCGGCATATCCCTAAGCATTACATAAAAATGTCATTTTAACATGAGTTTAGGAACAGAATAATAAAAAGGAAAAATACAACACTGCTTAGTATTTACTCTATGAATTCGATATGCACTGATTCTTATTTGAGCTACAAAAGTTATTTAGGTAAGAGCAGTGAGCGATTTTTCTCTTTGTCTTTTGTTCATGGCCCCAAATATTGCAAGCCGTAGCGATATGCATATTGCGATATGTACATTTGCGATATTTTGTTATATTGCACAGCCCTACTCTGCATATGCCATCCACCATTCTGATCCCATCTCTTCTTCTTTTAGGATGACAAAGATGCCTTCTATGTGGCTGACCTGGGTGACGTCCTGAAGAAGCACCTCCGTTGGTTGCGCGTTTTACCCCGTATCACACCGTTCTATGCAGTGAAGTGCAATGACAGCAGGGCTGTCGTCACGACACTGGCGTCTCTGGGAGCCGGATTCGACTGTGCGAGCAAGGTATGTGAAAGTTCTTATAAGTTCCTTAAATCACGAATGTGACTTCTCCATGTGTCTCAATGAGTGCAACCCTCTACATTGCGAGTAAATCACTCGCATATGCGACTAAATCTTACTCTGGGCGACTAAATGATGTCTAATATTAGCCAATGGCTAATAAATTCTCAGATTTTATTTGCCAGTGTGTGATTTGGAGGCTAAGTATAAGCAGTAGCTAGTAGCTCATTAATCCTTGGTGCGTTTTATATTGTTCTTATTAGTAGAATTCGTATCATTAATCAGTATTTTTGTTAGGTTTTCCCCAATTTTAATTTTTTTTTTTTTACAGAAACACTGAATGACCAAAAAAGCACCACCACCAGTCTAAGACTAATATACATTCATACATGGTTATCAAGTTTTAATTCTAATTACAAAAGTTCTATCATTAAATAATATTGATTATCATATTATAATGATTGACTGACAGATGTTAACA
>NW_015540859.1:805304-830325 GCF_001515605.1 Sinocyclocheilus anshuiensis | reverse complement strand
CGAGTAAACAAAAAAATTTACTAGCCAATGGCGATTCAATTGCCAAGGTGTTCGTAGAGGGCTGGAGTGCATGACATCAGCACCAAACGGCAAGAATGTAGCAGCGTTAATCCTGTATTAACCCAACTTCTAATCTTCGTCTCTTCTGCTAGACCGAGATCCAGATCGTGCAGTCTGTGGGTGTGGAGCCGAGCAGGATCATCTACGCCAACCCCTGCAAGCAGGTCTCTCAGATCAAATACGCCTCTGCTCATGGAGTGCAGATGATGACATTTGACAGTGAAGTGGAGCTCATGAAGGTGGCACGAAGCCATGAGAATGCCAAGTGAGTAACTTTACTAGAAAACAGGTCACATTTCACCACAAAATAATAGTGATCAACCAGTATGTTTTTTTTTGATGGTTGATAACTGGGTGGCCGATGACCGATATAAAATGGATTATATTTGATATCAGACCATATAAATTAGCAACAGGGAATAAAACAAGCAGTTATTGCAAATATATTTGTTTATTTTAACGTATTTAGTAAAATTAATTATTATTTGGACATGTATCAGTTAAAAAAAATTACTGTTGAATCTGTGAAATAAACACTTACTTTAGATAAACTTTCTGTAAACCTATTATGTCAATAAAAATGGCAAATATAAGCTGATTTGGTTTGACCACTTCAAAGTAAAAAAAAATTTTTTTTGTGCATTGTGGCAAGATTTTTGTGACCGTTAAACATTTTTCTGCTCATGATACTTGCCAAACAGAACAATTTATCGGCTGACAATTATATATTTTGGTGACCACTAAAAATTATAATAAAACAAAAATTATTGTGCATTGTTACAAGATTTTCCTGACATTTAAACACATTTTCTGTTTCTGCAGACTGGTTCTCCGTATCGCCACCGACGACTCCAAGGCGGTGTGCAGGTTAAGTGTGAAGTTTGGCGCCACGTTAAAGAGCAGTCGGCTGTTGCTGGAGAGGGCGAAGGAGCTCGGGCTGGACGTGATTGGAGTCAGTTTCCATGTGGGCAGCGGTTGCACTGATCCTGAGACATACAGCCAGGCGGTCTCAGATGCGCGCTATGTTTTTGACATGGGGGTAAGTGGTCTTATGCTATAAAAATTCAAACTACACATTTATGCAATAGAATATATACTTAGTCTGAAAATGGTATTGTCCACCAGGCGGAACTGGGATATGACATGACCCTGCTTGATATTGGAGGAGGCTTTCCAGGCTCCGATGACACCAAACTGAAATTCGAAGAGGTATTTATTCTTGATCACCATCTTAACTTCAAGTCACCAAAGATGTTTAGGTTATACCAAACTTAACTTGTGGGGTTTTTTTTGGTTGGCAGATCGCTGCTGTGATTAACCCTGCACTGGATAAATATTTCCCTGTTGACTGCGGCGTGAGGATCATTGCTGAACCTGGCCGCTATTATGTAGCGTCTGCGTACACGCTGGCTGTCAACATCATTGCCAAAAAGGTCATCATGAAGGAGCAATCAGCCTCAGACGGTAAAAGCAAACATTCAAAACCATGTTTGTTTCTAATGTGCTCTTAAAATGATTATTCTCAGACTTTCAATTAAAGGACTATATTCAGTAACTACACACTAATATTCAGTAATATTATCAATTTCACTGCAATGAATAATCCTGTTATTGTCCCGTTTATAACTGAGGTTCTGCTTTGAAGCAATCTGTAGCGTGTAAAGCATTACATAAAAAAAAAAAAAGATTTGATTTAACTGAATTTCTTAATTTTTTCAGAAGAAGAGGATGGGGCCAATGACCGAACCCTGATGTACTACGTGAACGATGGGGTTTATGGTTCCTTCAACTGCATTCTGTATGACCATGCGCATGTCTTGCCAACTCTGCACAAGGTACGGAAATGAGTCCATCAGATTCCTGTTTGTTAGATGGAGTTTCTTCCCTGAGACTAACATGTAACCAATAATCTCTTACAGAAACCCAAGCCTGATGAGCGCATGTACCCATGCAGCATTTGGGGCCCGACCTGTGATGGGCTGGACCGCATTGTGGAGCAGTGCAGCCTGCCTGACATGCAGGTGGGTGACTGGCTGCTGTTTGAGAACATGGGTGCCTACACTGTAGCCGCATCTTCCACCTTCAATGGCTTCCAGAAACCCGATATTCATTACATCATGTCCCGCACAGCCTGGTAAGTAGGATGTGGGAACCCATTTTCATTACTTTCAGCATCGTTAACAGTTCTTTTTAATGTTTGAGTTATTGTCAAAGTAGACCGAACACCATACTAAAATAAGACAAAGGCTTACTGATGTCAAACTCCGAAGGAACTGGATTGACACCCTTAATTCAGTATAACTTTTTAATTGATTCAGAGTTTTTATAGTTAACTAAAATCAGAAAAAATGGAGTGTATCTTGATGTATTCAAACTGAAATAAAATGAAGCTATAATAAACAAAGCTAAACAGGCAGGATCAACAAAACTAATAAAAATGACAAACACAACTATATTACTAATAAACTGCTGATAGATTAAAAATTAAAGACCGAAAATGCAAAAAAAAAAAAGCTCATGCTACTTTCTATTGAGGAGTGTTAAGGGATTGAAAAGTAGCCATTTCATGAAATGTTCTCCCAACATTCTTTGAAAATTAGATCTTCCTCTTCACACAGACACGTACAGATTTCTTCCTCCGTGACCATTTCCATTTTATACTTGATTAGTAAGTTAATATTATTTTTGACCTGAAATCTGTATTATTGACCTGAAATGTGTGCCACTGATGCATTTGAAATGGATATGAAAGAGATGGGATTGCTTCTGAATTGCTTTCCTATGGAAACCTTTTTTTGTTTTGTTTTTTTGTTTTTAAAGTTTTGTGTATATATGTATATGTATATGTATATGTATATGTATATGTATATGTATATATAAACATTGAATTTGTCGATGTATAACTTCAGCAAATGATGCTTTTTCTTAATATTATGTTACATTTAAAAATGTTAAGAAATAATGTTTTATTTAGAAATAACACCATCCAATGACAGAACCCTGATGTACTACGCGAACGATGGTGTTTACAAGATACAAATCTTGTACTGAAAGAATGACTAATGGAAAAGGGTTTTGACTGACTGAATTCATCGACACTTTCATTGCAGGCAACGTATGCAGCAGATCCATGCTCAGGGGGTTCCGCTTGCTGCTGAGGAGCAGTGCGCTGGAAGCGTGCCATCCCACTGCGGACGCGAGAGCACATTGGATGTGCCAGCCAAGCCGTGCCCTACTCAAGTGCTGTGATGCTCTTCAATGCAGATTGCCAGAGCGAGAGCCAGTTCTCATTCAGACAGCGGTTTATCATAGTTCTCCAGTGATTTACACCCAAACCCTGTCTTGAGGTCCACCATATCCAAATATGTGCTGTTGAATAACAATAGCTAAATTTCTATTCTAAATGCAGCTGTTTTTCACTTTGTTTGTATGTTGCAAATGCTCAAACCTGAAAGGCTCACAGTCCTGTGGCTGTTTATTTCTAAGTAATTTTTTATGTATACGTATATACTTGTAAATCATGAGGCCAGATACTTGACTGGAGGATATGAGGGAGGTTTTAATCGTATGTGTAGTTTTCTGTGTGTTGGAGGAAAGTTTATTCCTGAACCGACTCCCCCTTTTATAGATTCAAATGGAAGCTCATGCTACTTTCTATTGAGGAGTGTTAAGGGATTGAAAAGTAGCCATTTCATGAAATGTTCTCCCAACATTCTTTGAAAATTAGATCTTCCTCTTCACACAGACACGTACAGATTTCTTCCTACGTGACCATTTCCATTTTATACTTGATTAGTAAGTTAATATTATTTTTGACCTGAAATCTGTATTATTGACCTGAAATGTGTGCCACTGATGCATTTGAAATGGATATGAAAGAGATGGGATTGCTTCTGAATTGCTTTCCTATGGAAACCTTTTTTTTTTTTTTTTTGTATTTTTATATAAATAAATGTAGCCGTAAAAATGTTTTGATTTTTGCTTTTGATTTCCATTCCAATAGCACCATTTTACAACTTGTGAATGTATTAAACTGTGCACAAAGATTTGCGCAAATCAAGAATTTATAGAACACAAGGTAAAACAACTTTACACCAAACATGAATGTAGCACCATCTAGTGGAGATGCGTGATTCTTTTTACCAAATCTGTTCTTTTGGATGCATTTCAATTAAACCCTCCAAAAATCTGTCAAGTTTGTTTAAATTATTGTTAGACATTACATATATTATACTTGTGCTGTTCAGAATGGGAAACTAGCCTAATACTAGTATTATGACCATAAAAATATTATTTGATACACCACACAATGCAACAAGTGTCTGGTTATCTCTGAAAAATAACTGATAGTTTTGCATTTGCATTTCACAAACATGCTTTGCGCTGTGGGATATAGAACTCCAGATGCCTATTAACGTGCCTCAAATTGATTGTAATCTCATCTGTTTGAGGAAAACTCTGTTTCAACATTATTTAGTCTTCAGACATTTCTGGGATAGAAGTGATCCACATTGATTGATTGATTTCAGGCCCATACTTAAAGAAATACCCCATTATAGCCTTGAATGCATGTACACGCTCTAATAAAAACAATTAACAATTAGTTTGAATACTTCTGGAGTAATACATTGAGGCTACTGGCATGTAATACAACTACAGTCAACAGGGTATATGGGTCTAATATTAAAACAAAACGCTGCCACCCTTCAAATTAGACATATTGTTTTACCTGTAGTAGTGTTGCAAATCATAGGATAAAATACGAAATAATCATTGATTAAATATTGATCAATAGCATTTCATGTTTTGTCTTTGATCATGATTTATGTGTTTTCTGCAAAATCAGAACTTGTGCTTTGGCACAACATATTTCAAAGCAACTTCGCAGAATTTTAGTTTTATTTAGGAAATTTGGGACTTTTCTGAAATGTGGCTGATTTGACATTGAAACACACACACACACACACACACACGTTGGGTTTCCATGTTTTATGGGGACATTCCATCGGCGTAATGGTTTTTATACTGTACAAACTATTTTCTATCGCCCTAAACCTAAACGTGCCCCTCACAGGAAACTTTCTGCATTTTTAGTTTTTCAAAAAAAAACTTTATTTTGTATGATTTATAATCTTGTTTCCTCATGGGGACCAAAAACATGTCTTCACAAGGATAAGGATTTTGGATATTCGTATCGTTGCTTAGTGACAGCAGTAAGCAGCTTCCCGTAGCATTCTTGTTGATGAAGTATTTCGCAAACTCTCGGGAACACCCAGATGTTCCAGCACCTGAGGTCAAGTATGTGGAGAAAACTGCTGATCTGTGACTCAAGCAGACTCATGTTTGAACTATTCTGGGAAGAACTTGTGAATGTGTACTCATTCTATTTAAAATAAAAATAAAAAGCTAAGACAAGCATTTAATTATGTCATACTGCCATATGAGCCATACGTGCAATAAAGTGCTATAATACCACCCAGTCATGTGTCCAAATGAATAGCATAACCACTGCACTATAACACACACACACACACACACACACACACAGTTTGTGTTGATTTAGCCCTTTGCCAATTTACATGTAAAGGACTAGCCCAGGTTTACATTGTATTGCTGTATATTTTATCATGCTGCTCTTTGTATCGCATTAATGATTAATTAATGTTAAAGCAATAATTCACCCAAAGAATGAAAATTTCTTTAAAAAGGTACACATAGGCCTATTAGTATTGTCTCGAGTTTAATTAGTTTGAAAAGAAGCCTGTCGTCTCCAACATAGATCATTAAATAGTAAATCTTTATATATTCTCGTGAATGATACTGAATTGACTGATTGATCAGACATGACTGAATATTGCTATCCAATTAAAATGAGGAGACAATACAACATATTGTATAATATGTCTTTAAAGAGACACATTATATTTGAAGACATACATGGCATTATACTTTCTAACTGGTTTATGACATAATAAAGCAGGGGCCGCATTAGATCCATTTTTGAGAGGAGTATTAAATAAAATCTCCTTTCATTAGTTGCAGTTTATATTTACATGATGTATTTGTTTGTGTACGTGTGTGATTCCAGAGATCATTATTACAGATTATCATTATGCAACAATTAAGGCAAGAGATTGTTAACAGCCTGAATAACATCGACAAGATGCTACCGCCAGAGAAACTGAAGCTCTGGTGCCTACAGTTTGGACTCCTCCCCCGCACAATGTGGCCACTCACAGTGTATGATGTCCCATTAACAACTGTGGAGAAGATGGAGAACACTGGTGCTCAATGAGGTGCGTTGACAGGAGGAGGCTGAGAAGAGCAAAAGCCTTCTCTCTTGTTAAGCAGGGGCAATGGATGAGGTGGGAAGGTGTGGAGAGGAGAAAGATCAGATGGAAGGAGCTATGGGAAATGAAGGCAAACAAGATCAGCTTTATCATCAGAGCAACGTATGACGTGCTTCCATCACCAATGAATCGCCAACAGTGGTACGGCGAGGATCCAACCTGTGCCTTCTGCCCAACTCTAACTACTCTCAAACACATCATGACAGGCTCACGCAAGGGAGATGCACCTGGAGACACAATCAGGTTCTGGCATCAGCTTTGGAGAGCAAGCGGAGCGCGACCAACTCCCAACCACATAGAGCAGGCAATCTCGCGAAGGAAAAAGTTTGTCAGAGAAGAGCAGGTAACACCCAAAAATCCTTTCACCAAGTCAGAATCAGGACAACTACTGTATGCCTAGCCCACGACTGGAAAATGCTGGTAGACATCGGACAAAAGCGAATCTTTTAGCTTGAGATCGCTCTCACCAACCTAAGACCAGACTTGCAACTCTGGCCCCCCTCACTTAAAGTGGTATATACAGTTGAGGTCAAAAGTTTACATACGCATCGCAGAATCTGCAAAATGTTAATTATTTTACCAAAATCATACAAAATGCATGTTATTTTTTATTTAGTACTGACCTGAATAAGATGTTTAACATAAAAGACGGTTACATATAGTCCACAAGAGAACATAATAGTTGAATTTATAAAAAATGACCCCGTTCAAAAGTTTACATACACTTGATTCTTAATACCGCGTTGTTACCTGAATGATCCACAGCTGTTTTTTTTTGTTTTTTTTTTGTGATAGTTGTTCATGAGTCCCTGGTTTGTCTTGGGCTGCATTTCCCAGAAGCATCGTAAGCCTAAGCACATCGTAGACCCATTGCCACCAGTGGCGCTACGATCAACTTAGGCTTACAATGCTTTTGGGAAACGCAGCCCTGAACAGTTAAACTGCCCACTGTTCTTCAGAAAAATCCTTCAGGTCCCACAAATTATTTGGTTTTTCAACATTTCTGTGTATTTGAACCATTTCCAACAATGACTGTATGATTTTGAGATCCATCTTTGCACACTGAGGACAACTGAGGGACTAATATGCTACTATTACAGAAGGTTCAAACACTCACTGATGCTCCAGAAGGACAAAAACAATGCATTAAGAGCCGAGGGGGAGGGGGATTGGGGTGTAAACTTTTGAACAGAATGAAGATGTGTAAATTTTTCTTATTTTGCCTAAATATCATATTTTTTGATTTTATTTAGTACTGCCCTTCAGAAGCTATAGAAGATAAAATAAGTGGATAAAAGAGGTTGATAAACTGTACGCAGTTCAAAAATGCACTCATTGAAATTATGCTGCAAAAATGACCATTCACTGGGAGGTATTGGAAGAAGTTATACAGTTGTGGTTAACGTTTTACATACACTTTGAAGTATCTGCAAAATGTTAATTATTTTACCAAAATCATACAAAATGCATGTTATTTTTTATTTAGTACTGACCTGAATAAGATGTTTAACATAAAAGACGGTTACATATAGTCCACAAGAGAACATAATAGTTGAATTTATAAAAAATGACCCCGTTCAAAAGTTTACATACACTTGATTCTTAATACCGCGTTGTTACCTGAATGATCCACAGCTGTTTTTTTTTGTTTTTTTTTTGTGATAGTTGTTCATGAGTCCCTGGTTTGTCTTGGGCTGCATTTCCCAGAAGCATCGTAAGCCTAAGCACATCGTAGACCCATTGCCACCAGTGGCGCTACGATCAACTTAGGCTTACAATGCTTTTGGGAAACGCAGCCCTGAACAGTTAAACTGCCCACTGTTCTTCAGAAAAATCCTTCAGGTCCCACAAATTATTTGGTTTTTCAACATTTCTGTGTATTTGAACCATTTCCAACAATGACTGTATGATTTTGAGATCCATCTTTGCACACTGAGGACAACTGAGGGACTAATATGCTACTATTACAGAAGGTTCAAACACTCACTGATGCTCCAGAAGGAAAAAAACAATGCATTAAGAGCCGAGGGGGAGGGGGATTGGGGTGTAAACTTTTGAACAGAATGAAGATATGTACATTTTTCTTATTTTGCCTAAATATCATATTTTTTGATTTTATTTAGTACTGCCCTTCAGAAGCTATAGAAGATAAAATAAGTTACATTTACCCTGATCTTCAAATTCAAAAAGTTTTCACCCCCGGCTCTTAATGCATCGTGTTTCCTTCTGGAGCATCAGTGAGCTCTTCCACCAGTTTCTCTGCTGTGGTGGCCGCACTCTGGTTGGGTATCGTGTATGCCTCCGGCCACTTAATGAAGTAGTCCATGGCAATTAGGATGTAACCGTTCCCAGCCTCTGAGACTGGGAAGGGGCCCAGGATGCCGACCCCCACACTCTCCATTGGAGCCCCAACCAGGTACTGTTGCAGCGGGACATGGGGGCCGCGTGGGTCCCTTCTTGGCTGTGCATGCGTCACAGCAGTGGACATAGAGCTCAACGTCCAGCTGGCATCCTGCCCAATAGAACCGGAAATAGCTGGTCCCCACTGAACCGTGCACTAGCCGCAAGACTTGATGCCGTAAAGAGCGGGGCACTAGCAGATGCAGTAAGGTGGCCTCACCGTCAGGTGTCTGCCATTGACGGCAAAGCAAACAGTCATGGAGAGCAAGGGTGGTCCACTGGGAGTAATAGGCTTTCACTTCCAGTCCAAGCGCCATTATCTTCTGCCGCTCTGGACGCCGAACTGCTACCAGCCACTCGCGTAGTCTCTTTAGGGCAGGATCTGCTTCCTGCCACCGCCACAATGCCACCTCAAAGTCTGGTGATCCAGGTCATCCAGATACACCACACAGCAATGGCGGGAGACACCTGCTCCATCAACCGGCAGAAGGTGGCTGGAGAATTACAGAGGAAAAAATGGCATTACCTGGAACTGCCACAGCCCCTGGCCAATGGTGAAGGCAGTCTTTGGTTTGGCCTCCAGAACCAACTCCACCTGCCAGTACCCAGGCCCAGTTCTACGGGGGTGCTAGTACCCAGGCCCAGTTCTACGCACCCTCAAACGAAATCAAAAGCACCCTCAGTTAAAGCTGTATTAATGGCATTTTATTTCAGATTTGGCAAACTATCCAGTGCATTATAGTTTGCGCTCTGGAGATCGATTTCTATTTCAACGTGTTTTTGCAGTGTTGAGCAATGTAGCTAATCACAGACACATCTGTTGATCGTCTCATGCGCCATTCCAGCTGTTTCCAGTTCGCGCTCACCGCATTCACTGCTGCAGTTTTAAAGGAACACACTCCAGACAGTTTCAAAGTTGTCCCTCATCTGCGATTCAATTAGATGTCTCCAATTTTCCACACGTTCCCGTCTTAAGCACCGCAGTCATGGATTTCATTGCACACAGAACCGTTCACGTTTGAACTCACGTCACTTGCTGCATGCTCTCATTCACGTCCTCCACATTCATAACCCAGAAACGTCAGGTTACTTATTACTGATATCAACCCAAATTGGGTCAAATCAAGCCAGCTTCCTATCCCAACATCTCAACCGAGCGTTTGGATTGAAACAATTTCTAGCGTGTTTTATATGTGTAGGCTATAAAAAAAAATCGCCTACTCCAGTGGTTCCCAAACTGAGGGATCGTGTACAGTCAGCAGATTATTTTGCAAAATAAACCTCTGCAGGGTGATAAAGACTACACTGCGTAATTTTCCCGCTTATCATGTGGCCGCTTGTCTGATAAGTTAATTGAACGCAAAATATTAATTTGACATTTTAATTACCTCATCATGACTCGCAGTACCCGCTTGAGCGCTCCATTATTAGTTGTAGCAGTTGTGGTTGTATCAGTAACAGACCACTGTTGGTGATGGCGCAATTGAAGTATCAGAGTTGTATTGCAGGTAGCCATGTAGAAATATAAATGAACGATGCATGGTTCTGCTCTGAGCATGTAAGTTACAAGTTTGTGAAAATACTGCCAGAGCCAGGTAAACATAAAGCAGATGATGAATATACTTAAGATTCACCAATGTCTACACCAGACAGGCCCAGTTCTACGGGGTGCTAGAGGGTGCTAAGCCTTTCAAAATACTTACAGTAGAAATAATTTGTAATTTTACAGATTATCACTCCTTTATTCCCCAAACTTCACATATTGTTCCCTTATACCTACACGGAGGTACTGAATAGGTACGCTGTAATTACCAAAAAGTTACACTGTAAATTCTGTTTACTTACGCAGTACATTGCGGGTTGTAATCTAAAGCATTACCCTGTTGATTTCTTGAACCAGAGGCACTAAAGTTAGAATCCACTCACCGCTCAAATCGCCGGAGTTTTTGTTCAGGTATTGTGTTCAGCATGAATCATCTCATTATATCAAAGTGTTGACGCGATGTAAATAAGAGATTCGTTGTGCAGCGTAGATAACTTTATTGATAACGTATCTTTGTGAGATCGCGATGAACTAAGATGAGTGACAGCTTTTTAGTGATTATGAACGGAGCGCTCTTTGTGCCATAGCAACTGACGCCACTTATATATATATATATATATATAGCCTGCAGTACCCACTCCGGAGGTCAAGGGAGCTGAACCGGCTAGACCCTGCGATATAGTCCAAGGTGTTGTCAATTCATGGTAGTGGGTAAGAGTATTTTCTTGTGACCGCGTTTAAGCAACCATAGTCCACGCAAAACCGCCTTCTGTTTGACAAGTCCTTTCTCCAGTCCTTTCCATCTTCCGGATCTTTGGTCTGCTGCGGTCTGTTTGGCCAGTGCTAAACGGTATTGTCGCAGGCGGATGGGTGGAGCCGCGCCGGTATCAATGTCGTGCTGTACTAGCCCCGTTCGTCTGCAGTCCTCATCTCGGCATGCTTAACGGGCCCGGCGTGATGCTGACATCCCCAGGATTAACTTTCAATGTGAGTGCTTGACTATTCTGCCCAGTTGCTTGTCCCCTTGCTTGACCCAAGGGTACATCAACTGCCCTTTGCCCCTTCTGTAGGGGAATGACTTCCCAGCTGATCTGAAGGTAAGCCCCGGCTACACTGATACAGGCCCCACTCAGTGTTAAAAATCTAGTCCCATAATACAAGCATCTTCTATGTCAGTCAACCAAAACTCATGGATGAAAACATTCATGCCCACCATCACCTGCAGGTGCCTTCCTCCTTTAAAGGCTGCCTGGTTACAGTTCTCATCTGCATCGGCTGACCACCCAGTTGGCGTTGACCCATTCCAGGCAGGGTTCCCGGGCGGACAATGGAAATGGTGGAGCCCGTGTCGATGAGGGCCCTGCTAGCATGACCGTTCAGAACACAGGGCACATACAAACCCTGGGTGTGGCCCACTAGTGAACATTTTCCATGGAGGGGTGTAGACTGTGGTAGGAGCAGCCATCCCTCCGCCCGACAGCTCACTCCTAGTTTTTCGAAACTGCAGACTTGCGGGGCAATCACGGGCCACATGCCCCATCTCCCCACAATGGTAACATGGGTCCCATTGAGTAGGATGCCCTCGCCTGTTCAGGTGCCACTCTCTGCCCTCGTCTTGTTGCATAAGGTCACCCATACGACATATCCTGTCAGCTTTGTCAACATCAGCACACACAGCCTGGCATATTTGGGCAGGAGGGTGGTAAAAGGGGGCTGCTGCATGGCTAACCTTCGACACGATGAAAGATGGCGTTGGTGGAGGATTAAATTAGTGCTGGGCAGTATACCGGTGTTTATTTTAGTTATGATATGAATTTTTAAAATACCGCAATATGCTTATGTCGCTTAAACAACGTTCAGAATGCGACACTGTTTGAGAGGGGTCTCTTTTCACTGTTGCACTGTGGTGAGGGCACAGCTGTATGT
The DNA here is from genome assembly GCF_001515605.1 of Sinocyclocheilus anshuiensis. Classification (NCBI taxonomy): domain Eukaryota; kingdom Metazoa; phylum Chordata; class Actinopteri; order Cypriniformes; family Cyprinidae; genus Sinocyclocheilus; species Sinocyclocheilus anshuiensis. The sequence goes on along the minus strand of NW_015540859.1, from coordinate 818,046 downwards.
TACCAAGCGTGAAAGTTCTGAAACTGAAGCTGTACAACTAGTAGAACATGATCAGACAGAAGAACTCATTCACAATAGTCTGAACGTTCGGGGTTCAGACACACTCTCTCTGTTTAAATCTAGATTAAAGACACATCTCTTTGGCCAAGCATTCAAATAATGCATCTCATAATCTTTTACTGCAGTTATATCTGATCAAATGCACATTATTATTCTTTAGTTTGGGTTAAACAAATAAATTTTGCTTGGTTGGAACAGCAGCTACGCTAATTATGTCTCTATTTGTTTCTCTGTTTTTTGCCGGACTTTAGCACTAGATTTAGCAACTTTCAGACCCTTTAAGCGGCTTTTTTTCATAGGATATTCATACTGACAAACCTAGCAACTTTTTTGGATAAACCTTAGCTATGGTTCAGTTGGAAGTTTGCTGCCCCGCGAGCGTGAGGTCTGACTTTCCCGGTGCAGTGTCGCCCCTCTCAGCGTCTGTTCTGTGCAGTGAGCGGCAAAAAGCAGCACTTTCAGTTGGCTGTACTGCAGCTGACTCGTCAATAAATGAATACAAAACAGCGTTTCCTAGCACCTGTCGCTTACTGACTGTTTGGAATTATAAATATGAGCATAGTTTGTCTGTTAATATTATGCACTTTTTTGTTTGTAGTTTTTTTAGTTTGTTACTCAGACGCAGGCAGTGCGCTGCATGAGACAGAAAAGTAATATAGCCAAAACAACCGCATAGCCGCTCTTTAGTGTAGATGCATGTTGATTTTATCAGACGATGCCGCGATTATAAATGAGAGTGACTCCTGGTTAACATGTATTAAAAGGGGTTGTGTTTAGTCACTATTTAGTGTGGAATTTTTCTACAATATTCACTCATCATGACAGTAAAATAGGGCATTCTAAGTCAATATACTGCAGTATTTCCTCTCAATCAGTAGAAAATGTGGTTAACACCCGGTCGTGCATGGAAAAAAATACCGTCATATACCATGAAACCGGTATAATTTTGAAAAATACCGTGATATAAATTTTTGGTCATACTGCCCAGCACTAGATTAAATGCAACACTGTCAGATTGCCTCATGTCTCATTTACCTTTATTATGACAGGTCAGATCAGAGCTGACAGGAAGTGAAGGGTGAGATAGATAGAGGGCGGTTCAGGAAAGGTCCTCAAGTTGGGATTCGAGCTCAGGACACCCGTAGCGTGGTGCTGTATGTCGGCATGCTGCCCACAATGCTATCGCGCTGACCAAAAACTGCTTTTTCAAGCTTTGTGCAAGTCATTCTAAGGAAACAGGCATAGTTTCAACTGAAACATGATGGCTGTAATACTAATGCTGTCCACACAGGATATAAAAGTCTAATCTTTTCTTAAAGGTTTCCATCAGCTGCTACATGTTACATAAATGTTAACTGACTGTACCTGAAATGTAACAGATAAATGTAAACCCAGTTTTATTTGTAGAACTATGATGCACTGCACTGACAATATACAATTCATTCAAAATTCAATCTTAAAGTGCCCCTATTGTGCCATTTTTAAGGTTGCTCTTTTTCCTCATTTTGGGTAAAAATAGGAAAAATACGTTTTTCTCCAGTGTAGAGGAGTTTCTCTCTCTCTCTCTCTCTCTCTCTCACACACACAGAGGATGCATAAAATTTCCTGACAAAAATTAAGAAATAACTGTTAATGATTGGCACGAGGGCGCCCTCCTGCTACCAGTATGAATGAAACAGCTACATCTACTCAGGACACCTTATTTGGGGTAAAATAGGGGAAATAATACTTCTAAGTTTTTCTCCAGTGTAGAGGAGTTTCTCTCTCTCTCTCTCTCTCTCACACACACAGAGGATGCATAAAATTTCCTGACAAAAATGAAGAAATAACTGTTAATGATTTTTAATTATAATCATTTATAATAAATCCTTTGTAAACAATTATAGTTATAGGCCTCCTGATTGTTAACAGGTCATGCTGCAGTTTTCTGTAAATCTATTAATAATAATCATTGTCAATAATTATTACTTTGTTTAATGTTTTTTATTTAGTAATAACTATAATCAGAATTATTAGTAGTCATATTGATATATAAAAGCAACACATTTTTTTTGGCCAAATTGTGCAGATCTACGAACAGGCACAGCAAACTTAGTGTTCTTTATAATTTCTAGCAAATAAAGAAAAGGTTTAGCTGAAAACTTTTCTAGTTACAGTTCAGATTTTGTGTGCAGATTTTGTTGGTTCAGATTTTGGAATTGAAATGAAAGAATGATTAGAGAGTGAAATTGTGGTAGAAATGGAATCCAAACAGTATCTTTATGGAGCCGAAAAAAGGATGTTCTGACTGCTATACATAATATGTATTGCTGTAGTATTAGTATTTGTTTTATAAATGCAATGGTGCATGATCACAGACAGACTTGTCATATGAGGGAAAATTGAGCCATTTAAGCTTGTTACGTTAAATTGCTTCTGAAATTAGTGAGAGTGATCTAACCTTAATATTATATATATAAGACCTAACCGTAATATTTTTGTGCCGTTCATTGCTATGGGGCAAAGAGCGTTCCTTTATAATCACTAAAAAGCTGTCACTCATTTTAGTTCATCATGATCTCACAAAGTTACGTTATAATTAATGAGTGCAGAACTCAACACTGATGTTAACTTTAAATTCTCGATTTATTTTATTTAGTTTTTGTGTATAATTGATTTAGATTTTATTTTATTTATTTGTGTTTCATGCATATATTTTTACTTTCATTTTTCAAGCTCACTTGCACTTCAATTTTTTTTATCTGTTTAAATATTTTTTACATATGTATGTTGGATGTGTTACACTTAATACACATTTATGCTTAATTATTGAAATTGGCATTTTATGTGCTCTCTCTTCAAATTGCTATGACAATTTTTAGACTAGTGGGGCCCATTTTCATTATCTTGCCTTGGGCCCCACAACCCTACAGACCGGCACTGGCCGCTATCAAATATGCTGAGTATCTCTTTTGAATGAGCGCTCGCTGTTCACTTTGTGTAAAGGGAGCATATTTTATACGATCAGATATCGGTCAAACTGTGCTGAGCAGCATGGTCTGTCAGTCATCTCTCCTTACTCTCGACCCATGACACCTGCAGCTCGTGTGTTGGATGCATTTTTTCCCCATGGAATTGGACTACTGTTGCCATAGGTTGATTTCCACCCTTGGGCTAAAGGATTGAAATATTGCATAAATTAGATTTGACTGAAATGCTTGTAACATTGAAACATTTTGCATTCTACCCACGAGGTATATGTTACGTTTTGTGAAGGACTGCCACTGGTAAGAAGCCTTTTAGCTTTGTTTATGATGAATCTGCATAACAGTGACTGTAAAATATGTATTTTAGGTATGGAAATGACATATCTTGAGTTTGGATATTACATAACCCCCCTCAAACCACCCACAAACCCAACCACCAATCAGCTCTACAAAAAATGACAAAAATAAATACTCCACCAAAACTATTTAATATTAGCCTAAATTTAACCTTTCCTTTTAATGCTCCGAGTATTTTTTTTTTTCACTTATCCAAATAAATAAATAAATAATCCTTCTGAAAACATGATTTTAGTTGAAGGATTTTTTTTTTTTTTTTTTCAGAAAAATATTCTATTTAAAGACGAAGTTTTGAAGGTCTGCCACAGAACTTGCTTAACTGTTTGTTTGTTTTTGGGGACAATGAGCGCTTGGACACTGCTGTCACTTAACATGATCAATTAGTCTCTGAAGCAGAATAGCCTATTGTTAAAAAGAGAGTATGATATTGCATTTACCTTTTCTGTCCGCTGATCTAAGAATAGGATCGGTCAAGGTCAATTTTACCATCATGTAAAGTGTTTCCAAATGCCTGTGAAAAGCAGCGCGCTTCTGGGTTCCAGTGTCGCGGAGTCTGAAGAGCAGCACATGCACACGCGCTTTCTCTCTCTTCTACCTCCGTGTTTGTCACCCACCCTCGCGAGCCCGTCTCCCCCTCCTCCCTGAGCATGTGGGTACGGATGGATGGCGCACAGGCCCGTCTGAAAGGACAATAAAGCGCAAAGACGCTGGTGAGTTCTTCTTTTTTCTCTGCGATATGACGCATTAGAATATCCGCGTTATGGCGCGGCACAGGAGATATGATGGGATAGATGTGCAGCTGTGTGTTCACATGAGGAGCTTTTGTGTGCGCATCACCTCCTGCGAACCGCGTCCTGAGCAGCATCCTTTAAACCTCAAGTGTTTCCTTCTTACACAGAGACGCAAACGTGACCGCACGAGCCATTTCTGGGTACAAACTGGGTATGATCTGGGTATAAGGATGTATTCATAAATCATTTCTAAAACAGCCAGCCTGTAATTTTGATTTTAAATGACAATGTGTGCTGTGGAAATGCAGATGTAGGTAAAGAAAAATAAGACGGAGAAGTCATTGGAGGAGATCTAGGTGTCTGGACCTCCGATTTAAGTCAAAGCGAGACAAAATAAGGGAACATTTCTAACTGAAGATGATTTTCGACCAATGCAATGGTGCCGATTTGTACTCTGCTCAATCAACTGATACTGAACATGCGATGGCACGCGGTTCATGATGTGCATTTGACCACAATCCATGCGAGGTGTAAATATTCTGGTAACTGATATTACATAACGCATGCATGCATGCATGCATATATATATATATATATATACACACACACATACAGATATATATACATATATATATATATATATGCAAATATATATATGCAATTATATTATTGGAGCCTGTATAAAATGTATTATAGTGAAGAAACTGTTGCCCTGTAAACAGTATAAATATGTAATTTGGTCATTCCTAAAGTTAATTCTTCCACAAAGCCCAATCACTAAATCACAATTTATTTTAGATATTAATGAAAATTGACTGAAAATGTGATTATTTATTTATTTATCTGCAAATTAAGAGTGATATGTGGCATTTCAAGTTGATAGTCTGACACTGACTAACACTGAATTATTGTCTTTAAAATATTTCAGAAAAGTGAACCTAATCAAATCTATAGCACCCATTCCGGTTCATACATGGTTGGTACTTGCTTTAGGGTTGTGACACAGCAGTGTGCAACATTATAAATATGATTCAGTCTTTTCAACCAGCCTACTTAATTTGTAATTGAATTTGTAGTTGAAATGTAACATTATTATTGACTTGAAAGTTACCACATTGCAGGAAGGACTCAAATCTGACTCTAATCCTTTAATTAAAAACCATTTGCATTGGTGTAACAATATATTCAGGCTGAGTCAGTCATATTCAGTAAATGAACAGGTCATTTAGATGTTACACTTTGTAGGCTATTTGACCAAAAATGTACAGAACAGTGAAATTATAAGATTTCATTTATAAAGTATGATTGCCAGTTCAGTTCAGTCAAGCCATTTTTAACATCCATACACTTGCAAAGACTAATAACTTTTTGTACATGTGTCCAAAGGTCTAGTTTCCTCACTGCCAGTCCCTACAATCCAGTCAATGAAGTCCACAGAAACTCTCTCTCCCTGCTCTAAATGGAGCCACCCTAATAAAAGGTTAGGTTACTTCACAAAACCCAGATTATTACATATGCACCATGTGGTTTTATCTCATTAATACATCATAATAATAGCGATTTACTAGAGTTTCGGCACCATAATATTGTATACATTTTTAAGTGGATTGGAGTTCATTTATATAGTACATTATATAAACACAATACTGACGTATTAGATTTATTATCAAATAATGAATGCATATTTTGTCAAAGCATAATTTAATTTGTTATAAGTTTTATCATAATTTTGTAATTACAATCCAACTTCTTTTTTGTTTAGTTGAAATGGAGGATGAAGATGGTACTTGTTTATTTGATGTTTTGTGGTAAGTGTTGTTACATCCAGTAAAATGAATTTTCTTAGTTTGTGTGTATTTTAAAGCATTCACAACAGAAGATTTGCAAGATATTTTGCTCATATGTTAACTTTTAAATGTTTTACTTTGAAACAGTGACCCTCAAGCTCTGAATGATTTTCTTCATGGGACAAATGAGGTATGGAGGGATCATAATATTACAGTGTGGCTTTAATCTTTAATGTTAGTAACATTAGTGACTATCTGTTACAGTACTTTCGCCAAACTTGTTTCAGTTACATTAATTTTGGAACCTTTGCACTCTTCTAAGGACGTATAGAGAGATCTTACATGGATAACTTTGAAGAACCTTAAAGGTGGGGTAAGTGATTTCTGGTAGCCAATGTTGATATTTCAAATCACCAAAACAAACAAGCCCCTACCCCAAAAGGGTCTCACCCCTATTTTGATAGCTCCGCCCCCACACATACGTACGCAACCCAGGCAACGATTATGACACACGAGCATATTCAAGCAAAAGCCAGCATATATTAGTTCTGTGAAACAAAGCAAAACCAATGTTACTCACCTATCGAGAAGAAACAAAGCAACCTCAGCGTCCGATCGCAGGCCTTCCCGCTCCTTGAGTTCTCTCCAGCGCTAGAAAGCTGATCCGATATTTACATGGATCCTACTTCTTGCCTTATCGCAAGCCTTCTTTTGTTCTGCAGACGTTTTCCTCTTTTGTTTTTTATCCACCATCTCTATCTTTCTGTCGTCGCACGGCTCATGTCCGTCCTGTGCACTGAGCGCTCTCTCCTCCGCATCATGAGTAGACATGCCCCTTACTGCTGATTGGCTACAAGTTTGTTTTGGTACTCGGCCCAACTCAGTTTTCTAAAGCGTTTTTGAAAAAATACATACCCCACCTTTAAGCAGAATAAAATCTTGTGTTTGTGTTTATATTTTTGTGTGCAAATACAAGTTCTATAAAATTATCCCATGCAATTAACTGTCCCTCCTCCCTTCTATTCAAACAGCTGCCAAGTGGAGACTTACTCATTAATTCATCCTCTGGAGAGCAGTCACTCTTCACAGACACTCCAGTAAGTCTAGACCGCTCTCCCCATGGAAGAGGGGGCATATAGATTTGTTTCAGCTGGGACCTCCCAGAACATGCCTGTCTGTCTAAAACAAGACCCCCACTTTTTTAGTTTCAATAGAATGAATTTGTGACTTTAAGCTTTAAAATAGTGTTTTAAGCTTTAAATAGTGTTTGCATACTTTTAACAGTTTAACAAACCTTTAACATGATTGTTGTGACCGTTCTGCAGAGCCCTGCGTCTCTGTTAGCAGATGATGCTAGTTCTCAGGACACTCCTGTCTCTGGCTGTGTGGATCTCTCCTTTCTGGAGGAGGCACTGCTGGCATCACCGGGATCCTCACTTGGAAGTGGAGCTCCAGAGGTGCAAGATGATCCCAATTTCCAACTAGTGGAACAGCAGAAAGAGTCAGAAGAGATCTGTGACTTTCTCCAGCAGAGTCTCCAGGAGGCTGACATCACTGAGGACACTCTCGCATTAGAGGCAGGACTTGCCCAGCCTGTAGAAACTCTCCAGTTTGGTTTGTCTGGCACATCCATTCCTTTGCCTTCAACACCCTATTTCTCCAAACCAATGACCCTTCCTGGCTTGAGCTCTTTACCAAAGGACACCCAAACAGCAGCGGAGCCTCCTCAGCCATCTTTGTTAGCTGTTGGCCCAGGCTGCCCCTCACTCAAACCTCCAGGAACGCAGTTAATAAGTCTACTTCCTGGGAATGTCTTCCCCGCACCTCCATTCGAGGCATCCTTTTCAATTAATTCAGCACAAAGCACCAGCATGATTATCCAAAAGACCCTACCAACCCGCCAGATGTTGGCCTCCACCGTTAGAACAATTACCCCATCAGGGGTCATGTTACAAAAAAACCCTCTACCCATTCAGCCTAAGTTACCAGTCAGCATCCAGCCCAGGCTCGTGCAGATCAGTTCCAGGCCATCAGGACAGAAACCATTGCCAGGATTTGCCTTCATCTCAACAAATATGTCACAGAGTGTCTTGTTACCCCCTTCTGTTGGCTCAAAGCAGTCCTTACAAGCACAGTCTGCACCAGGTGTCAGCAAACCCGTTAGCTTGAATCTGGTTGGTCAGGGAGGCCCCATTGTCATTCAGCCCCAGGATCCTTTTCAAGGCCAGAGACAGTTCTTTCTGCCGAGCCAAACACCTGCAACTTTGTCCCAGTCTACCAGCATCCCAAGGTGTATTCTTAGTACACCAAGCAATCAGGTGTCTAACAAACCCAATGTTGACAGTTCTCATATTGTGACTGTACGGCCAAGGCAAATCAACTTCAGCCCTATTTTCACCTCCCCAACTGGACAGCTCACCCTAAAACAAGGGGCTCTTCTGTCAGGGTCCTTACCAATTCGGTCAACACCTCCTACAGTCTTCCAGATGCCAACACAGCTAGCAGGGACCTATGCACCTCAAGTGCTGGGGCAGCATGCGGTAGTTCAAAACACTGTTGGAAACCAGATCACTTTGATTAATAATGCCAATATGTTTATTCCTGATATGACCACCATACCAATAGAAAATGGTCAGTCTATGATACAAAGTCTGCCTTTGGTGCCTCAAGCCCAAAGTGCCCAAATAAGTGGACCTGAGGCAAAGGCGTGTCTTACCCAGAATTCAGTGCTTCTCTTGCCCGAGAGAACAACAGAAGATCAACAGGAGAAAGTCAACAAACCGTTTCAAGTGAGTTTCTGTTGTAACAATGTTAGGAATAGTCTTTATTTTCTTAAACAGTATTATATTATGTTTCAGAATCTTATTTGTTATCATTCAATTTTAAAAGCACTGTTGTATTTTATAACGGATTTGTGGCTTATTACGTTTGTTCACTGTTTCTATTCACTTCAGGAGAGCGGATTGCTTCCTCCAGCTTCAGTGGAAGCACCTGTTGCAGAGATTCACCCTCTGCCCTCTCCAGTATCAACTCTACTACAGTCATCACCAGATATTAGTTGTACCTCTGAGACAGTGTTGTCATTATCCCCCCAGCTGATAACCCAGACAGGAGAGCAACATTTTACTGAAGGAGAGCATAACCCATTAAATCATAATCAGGCTTTAGTGCATCCTCTCCAACAGGTAAATTAAAACTGTGCTCTGTAAATTGCATTCAAACACAGATGTGAACTGTAACAGCATATTAGGAATGTATCCTCTACTTCTTCAGTAAATACAAAATATATGTCTTTCTCTGCAGTATCCACAAAAACCGTCAGCCAGCCAAGATCTCTTAGCTGCAACTCTGCTTGTGCAAATGGACAACCATATCTCTGCTGCTGTAGGTGAAGCTGAGGACTCGCTCACATCCTTGACTGCATCTGAGACTTTCTCTTCCTTGTGTGACAGTGAAGAGATTCTTATGCCAACATGCCATGGTTCAGAGCACACAGATATTCTATTGCAGTCTCCTATTGGCCAGTGCGCTGTAAAGACCCCAGACACAGACTCCATGAAGGGCTCAACAACTCCAGTCTCAGATGAGCAGGACTCCTCTGTGTTAATTGCTCCTGGTGCTGATCCCAAGTGTCATGGGGGGCCAGTACTGAGTAAGAGCCCTTCCGCTTCCTTAGAGAAGTTGTTTATGTATCCGGAGCAATTGGGCCAAAGTCAGGTGTTAACTGAGCTTAGCAGAACCTCAGAGTCAACCAACCACGAGTACAAGCAGCAATACGGTGAACATGACACAGGTAAATTCTTGAATGAGACTAACTTTCCATCAGTAACAATGAATATTATTGCCGTTACTGTATTATTATTGCTGTATTTTTGACTATTGCTACAAATATACCAGTGCTACTTAAGACTGGTTTTGTGGGCCAGGGTCACATATATTCTTTATAACAAAAAAAAAAGTGATAATCATTCTCTCATCCGTTTTGGCTTAAAAATGATACCTCCCCTAATTAGAGCTCACAGTCCCGAGGAACAATGGGATAATCTCTTTGAATCAGCGTGAGTTACAGGAGAAGGTACATCTCGGGCCCAGGCTGCTTGCCCAGGACAAGGAGACCTACTCAACACTTCAGAAGAACCAGGTAAAGGTGCAAAAGAAATGTGAAGTCTTAGTCAAATTATGCTAGATTTCAGGAAGATGTGATTCCTGAATGGATACAGAATTTCAAAGTAATTCGGGATATGAAGTATGTTATTAAAATTCCCTCCGTGTCACAGACTCCAACTGCAAGTGTGGATCCAAAAGAGGATAAGCTGAGACTAACAAAGAGGCAACACAGGTAAGTAAAAATAGATATACTCAGTAGCATACTAATTCTATGTAGACATCAGTATGAATTCAAAAATATTTAAGATGGAAAATGCCATAGGCAGGGCTGTAGCTAGCAAGAAAGACCTAGCAAGAAAGAAATGTTAGACCAGCTGATTGGGGAATTAATAATCTCGCATAGCCAGACCTTCAGACTGACGGCAGAATGGCCAAGGCCCACCCAAAAGGCCATATGACTGTCAGGTAAAGCAACCATCATGTTTCTTTTTGTGCCGCGTCATATTTAGGGGAGTGGAAATGTCCCCACAATAACAGACCGGTGTGTAAAACTCCTGGACATATTTGAAAGATTCTATGCAGCAAACTTTAAATATTTCACATACTTTTGAAAATCCAGTGTTTAGTTAGTTGATTAGCTGATCCTAAGTGCTCTTCGTCACAGTTGTAAACACGACAGCTTTCTTCTTCCATGAGGCATTGGCATCACAGCATTTTGGTTTCCAAGCGGAACGTTAAAGAACGTGACACACACATCTCCCGGAAATTCTGTACAATTTAACCAATCCGATGAAGGCTTCGAAACTCCTGAAGTGTTTCCAATTTTGTGTGCAACATGCATCAGACGTTCAGCTGTCCGTGGTCCATGGGGGTGACGTCTGAGGCTGAGACTAGGGAATAAAAGACTATACATTTCAAGGCACCTTAGATGACATTAGATCAGATTAGATAGAACTGTGTTGATCCCAGATTGATTCCACACTTATGGTGGAGAAAACAAGTCTGACGAATGCCCAATCCTGATCCCTATTAGCTACCATCCTGCAGAATTCAATTCCAGCCCTGCACCAACACACCTTTCTATAATTCTCAAGTGTTCCTGAATATCTGATTCAGATGTTTTTGATTAGGGTTGGGGTTGAACTTTACAAGAAGAGCAATCTCAAGGAACAGGTCTAAAGACTCCTGCCTTAGGTATAAAAGCCTTTTGCACCCAGGGACAATGGGCAGAGGTCAAAACAAGACTCTCAAATAAAAGTTTTGCATTGTAATGCTTTCCAGGACAGAAATACATAAAAAGCAACACTTCTGATCACAACAAAGCAGGGGTCTCCAACCCTGCTCCTGGAGAGAGCTACTGTCCTGTAGATTTCAACTCCAACCCCAATCAAACACAACTGAACCAGCTAATCGAGGTGTTTAGGGTTACGTGATAAGTACAGGGTTTTTTGGAGCAGGATTGGAACTGAATTCTACAGGACGGTAGCTCTCCAGGAGCATGGTTGGAGATCCCTGCAACAAGTTCATTCTAAACACAAAGGCTTTTCCCTAGAGCAGGGATGCCAAACTCAGCTCCTGGAGGAGCACAGTCTTGTGGAGCTTAACTTCAACCCAAATTTAACACACCTGATCCAACTAAGCAAGTCCTTTGGGATTATTTCTAAACTACACATAGGTCTACTGAAGCTGAGTTTAACACCCCTGCCCTAGAGAGAAGAGAACATCGGTGTTCTCAAAGGTGTCATAGGTAAGCAGATGAGTTGAATCAGGTCTGTTTTATTAGGAAGCGTTAGGAAGAGTTTGAAAATGTGTACTGTGGTGTGCCTCCGGGAACAGGGTTGAGAAGCACTGGACTAGAATCTCTTACCTTTGTAACAAATCCAGCAGGGTCCAATGGAGTAGCTGACCATTGAATAATGAGCTAATCTACATACTTCAATAAGACTGAAAAAGGGGTCAAACCACTTTGAATGCCAGATGGCCTGAATGTCTGTTGGAAAGGATAGCATCATTATCATCTTCATGTAAGATGAGACTCCACTAGCAGTGAAGAAAGACCAAGATATGGCCTTCTTTTGCTTTGTCTAGGACACCATATTGAGATTCCAAACAAATGTTTTGAAAGACAAAAAGAATAACATTTTTAAAAAATATGGCCATCCACAAAGTAGCTGTTTAATGTGCACAAAAATTAATTTAACATAGAAATACTTTGTATGTGCATTTGCAGGTTCAAACAGCAGCTGTTTTTGGACCACAGTGCTGTTCTCAACCCAAACACTTTGGCCCCATTTGTTTCAGTGGAGGATGCTTTGAGACATTTGTTGCCGTACCATACTGGTGCTAGAGCTCTACCCAACCAGGCTGACTTTATTTCAGGTTTGACTGCAATCATGAAGTTTGAATTTAACAATATTTTATATAAAATTGTTGTCCTGTAATAGACTCAACACTAAAATAAACATGAGAAAATATCTGTCATTCTTTGTGCAGTGGACAAGCAGTTTGAGTGCGTTTCAGTCGTTCTCTTGAAACGAATCAAAAACATGCTGAACAAGTACAGGAAACTTCTTCTGACTGAATCCCAGGTAACAAATGGCATAATTTATTTTTTAAAAACCTGCACCTCACTAATACAGAATCACTGACCAAAGTAATTGCTCTGAAACTCAAAAAATTATTTTGGTTCTCTGGAATATAAGAGGTGGCAGGTCTGAGTTGTTACTGCTTTCTT
>NW_015540859.1:798960-805268 GCF_001515605.1 Sinocyclocheilus anshuiensis | reverse complement strand
CCCATCAGCAGAGATGGTGATGCTAGAGCGTTTGTTTCTCCAGTCAGAGAGAGTCTCACTGGTGGAGGACAGACACAAAACCAGAAGAGATCCAGGTAACAAGGCACAAGATTCGTTTGTGTGCCTTTGTTTCTCACTTGTGAAACAGGGTTCCTCAAATCCAACCCTGGAGGGCCACTGCCCTGCAGCATTTAGTTCAAACCCTGCTCAAACTCAGGAGCCTATCATTTTTTAATAATGGAAGATCTTCCTTAGCTTGCTTAGGTGTCTTTGATTAGGGTTAGAGCTAAACTCTGCAGGGCAGTGACCCTCCAGGGTCAGATTTGAGAAACTCCGTTATAAAGTGTTGCAATTACAGCCACAGATTACATGCACTCTGACCTGAAACAGTGACATGTGAACAGGTTTCATTCTTTTGGTGGTTCAGCAGAGTCCTTCCTCATGTCCCGGGCCAAGAACTCATCTCAGCAGAACCAAGTGCCATCAGTCCAGACTGGCCTTGCCGGTTGTCCTCCGTCTCCACCATCATGGACCTTGCAATCGGACAGACCTCCTGGCCTCAAGACATATCGCTCCAGCAGCAAAGGAGCAATACGCCTCACTATCAGACAAGAGTCAGGATCCCGCAAAGTTATCCACAACTCATGTGATGCATGTGATGCCTCACATGTGATCTCTGGGTTTAAACGAAACTACAGCGGGCAGTTAACTAGAGGAGGAGCCATGCAGGGGAAAGATGAATCTCTCAAGTCTCCTTTGTCAATTGTTGCAGATGACAAAAATGATCAGAGGCCAGATCAGCTAAACAAGATGAAATTGCACCTGGACATGGAGACAATTAGGACAGGCAGTGATTCGCAGAACCTCTCTGATTCTGTGGCCACTCAAGACTATGTAGCTTCAAGGGTGCAAGGCTTGCTTCCAGAGCAGTGCACTCCAGTGCTTAAAAGGAACAAGCTGGCTGCTTCGGTAGCAGAGTCTCCCAGTTCGCCTGCATTAGTGGAAGACGGGGAACTGAGTGAACACCTGCAAAGTGCTTTAGACAGCATCCTGGAGCTACAAAGGTTGCAGGGATCTGTAGCAGGGGTTAAACCCAAGATTCAACAGCCTCGTGCACTGGATCAGGCCGTCAGCAGCATGCTAGAAGGACAACTATAAGATGGAAGAGCAAGATGATGAAAGGACAAGCCTGAAGATTCAGGATATTTGACTTTTACATCCTGCGGATCCACATCCAGCAGTGACTCATTTTTATTCATTCATTTTGCCGAGGAAGAAAGTCCTAATTATTTATTGTGTAAATAGAGTAAATAGAATCTGGAAAGTTTCTTGAATCTTTGAAACCTTTTTGTGGAGATACATTATAGTAATTTATAGTCTTCTGTCAGTTTAAGACAACTTTAAAAACACAAGTGCAGTTTGGCTATATGTATATGCCATTTTGATGTGAATGTGTCTATAACAAGGTCATTTCTCTTTTGATGGGGACTTTGGTTTGCTTGACGTTGTTTGGTTGTTTTTAATAGCTCTTTACCAAACTCTGGAGGAAGCAAACCAGAGTACATTTGGAAACGGCAGCTTGGGGTACAGTTATATATATATATATATATGGACGTAAACTGGCCTAACAGCCTTAACCTGTGAAAACTGCCTTAAACAGCTATTGTGAGAATGTACCAAGGCAAATTGCTTGGTCATAACTCAAGTTAAGAAAACACCAGCCAAATGAACCAAACTGACATCAAGCAGACTTGGGTCTGCAGTATAAACTCTAGTGTGAAAGCAGCCCACGTGTTGTATGCACAGACAGTTCAGAGAATGATGTCAGTTCCCGCTTGTTTACCCCCAAAGAAAATATACCCCATTTCATCCTAAAGTCACCAGCAAAACCACCAGTGAGATTTCATAAATGTGTTATCCTGACACAGACTGAACATGTAAACGTAACAGAATCTCCATTGATTGATTATCTGGCAGATGTAAAGTATGCCGTATTCTGTAATGAACTGTACTATTCTAGTTGTGGTTCAAGACAAGATACATAAATGCAAAAGCAATAAGTAACAGATGGTTGATAAAATATGGTTGTGCCTCAATCAAAATACAACATTCTTTTGCATTTCCATTGCTATAGATCATGCAGCTGTTTGAAAAGTCACTCCTGATGTTCAACACACACTTAATATGGTTAGAATACAGATCTTGTATAACTCTCAAAAATTATCTGCATCTGTTCACCAAAACCTAAAACAGTAACTAGAGACATCCAGTCTAGTTAGTTATAGGATTATAGGCTCTAGAATTATTTATGTTAATGTTTTTTCTTGACATTCTACTACAATGTCATGCTCATGTTATGCCAGCGATGATTACTTTATTATATAACGGAGTAGTATGGTGAGGCATTTTATGAGTGTTTCTTTGTCCTGTTAGTTTCGTCACTCGATATACATTACAAATATTGTGCTCAAGTTATGTTCATGTTAGCTTTTTATGTATTGCTTCCCTGACAAATGCTATGCACTACTCTTACAGAACACTTAGCCGCCAAACTAAATACTGTGACTGGCCCTAAATGTGACAAGATGTTTGTAACAAATTATTTTGCTTGCTATAAACTTTTATGTATTATACTGTGAAATGTAGCATATTTGGCACTGATCCAAAATGGACATTTGACAAACAGATTGTTCCGACGCCACAATCAAACAGGCCTTAAAGCTGCAGTACAAGATTGTCAGAATCACTAGGTAAGTCACTACTAAGGTTAACCCCCACTTTTAGACCCTTTTCCCTTTCTTTTTTACAATTCTATAGATTCTTTATTAAATCTTGATTTACTAAGTAATAAACAGAAAAACTGCATGAGTGTTGGACTGTTTTATGAACTGCTATTCTTCAGGATGTGAAAAAGAAGTATATTATACATCATCTACAAGGTAAAAAAAGAGCAGACAACCTCCAGACAACTCATCCAGTCTTAACATATGAAATTTAAT
This sequence comes from Sinocyclocheilus anshuiensis, assembly GCF_001515605.1. Taxonomy (NCBI): domain Eukaryota; kingdom Metazoa; phylum Chordata; class Actinopteri; order Cypriniformes; family Cyprinidae; genus Sinocyclocheilus; species Sinocyclocheilus anshuiensis. The sequence goes on along the minus strand of NW_015540859.1, from coordinate 802,269 downwards.
TGATTGACATTAAGGAAACACACAAGCTTTTAATAGGTTACATATGGACAAATGTAAATAAAAAGGAAAGCTGTAGTGTTTCTTAAGTTAAATTATGTTAGGCTCAGACTTCAGTGTCCTTGATTTGGCCATTTATATTTGTTTCCATCCCATGGAGCTGAATCTCTCGGGCTTAAACTGCAAACACAACACAAACTAGCACTACAAAATCTTGGTCGGGGCGAGAATGAATTTCATCCACCATCATTTTAGCCTGTCTTCAGTGTGTCAGGGGTATATATATATACGCACACCGAAAGATGTTATGCTGGTGTGTTTTGGAGGTGTCCTGACTCTAAGAATGATCGTTCATTGTACAGACATCATGTGCTAAGCCGTGCTCAATTTGGTCCAGTCTTACAAAGATAAATTGAGCTTTCCGCAAAAAAACCCACAAAAAAAAACAAACAAACCAGCCTGAAATTAAATGACAGCGCTCCATTATAAGTAAAAATGGCCATTTTGTATAGCCTCAAAAGACAACGTGATTTAACACAAACACATTTAATATGGCCTCAAACCTGCAAGATTTGTAAGCTATGAATCTTTTATTCAATTCATGATTAAGAATTAAGAGCAGGTTTGGGCTGGTTAAAATACAGTAGATTCTACTTTTCACAGGGAAATGAGAATGCTTTTCAACATTTTAAACATTAAAAAGTGTGCACATTATGCTTTTTTGTTATTTTACCTATCACCATTTCGGTTCTTGCACCATCCTTGATTTTAGCGTTCTGCTGTTCACCACAGTGGCTTTTGATCCCCAAAGAGTCTCTTACCCGATCTCCATCTGGTCCCTTAGAGCCCAGTCAAACTGGGCCCACAGTCTAGTCTTAGGTTACCTGTAGCCAAGGCGAGTCAGTCTCTGGTACACACTCAAACGACATAGGACGAGGACACCAATGTGTTGCACACGCAGTGGAAACCTTCCTATCCCAGAAGTTGTTGCACAAAGTCTCTTTCTGTTTGTGTGGCGAGGAGCTCAGTTGAGCTGGATTTGCAGGTCCTCACCGTACTTGCGCAGATATTTGTCATGGTTGTGGTTGACGGACCAGAGAGGGGGCAAATGGCGGGGCTGCATGCTGGTCAGAAAGTGCTGTCGCCAGCAGCGCTCCAGCTCCATCAGGCCCCGCAGACTGCGCTCGGCATACACCTGCACTACCTTCAGTCCATGTGGCACATAACTCTCGTTAAAGATCCTGCAAAGATAGAAGACATCGACTTTCACAACCTAACACAACTCAGAACTGCATCTTCACATCCTGTAAGTATGTTAACATATGTGACCCTGGAGAACAAAACCAGTCATAAGTAGCATAACAATTATTGTTTATTAATCAAAATAATCATATTCTTTTTTTTGTTTTCTTTTTTTTTTTAATTAAAGATTGGATCAATAAACCATAAAAATAAGTCATCTTATGGTTTTAATGAACAATACTGTTAAAATACATAATATAATAGTATATGCATGCATATGAGCCTGTTTTATACTAAAAGAGAGACAAGATATGCATTAAAATATGCATTAACATCTCAAATAAGATTTAAATTTTAAATCATAACATGCAATGATGACTATAATAATAATTCTTTGGACGAACAACTTATCCTGCAAACCACCTGGCGATTGGTGTTGTCACACTTTACAGCACAATCTTTGCCTAATTATTTTGAATTTAAAATATCCTATTACTCCGTTTTTAATATTTGTCCACTTCTTTATGCTACAGCGACTAATTTCAAATAATAAAAAAAAAAAAAAACAGCAAAACGTTGGTGGGGTCTGAACATTTTCAATTGTCACGGTTCGAAACATTGATATATTCAAATAACTTAATGATCTTATTTTATAGTACAACTGTGAAAATGTCAGGAGCTGCATATGAGTAAAAGAACGCTGCTGCGCTTCACTCTGAAACAGCACAGATATTTAAATCGCAGCCTTAGTGATTTGATAAATCACCATGATCGTGATTTTGATTTTATTTCAGTAAGATGTTCTGCCCCACAAATACATACAGAATGCACTTCTCAAAGTGATAAAAATAAATTAAGAAAAATCACAATATATCTTCCACGTTTTAATTCTAAAAGTAAACCTACGTGGTGCAGCACTTTGTTTGCCCTCCAAAATGTTACATTTCAGTTTGATTATATTTTAAAAGGTAAGTTAAATTGTTAATGCTTCCTGCCTTCACTTGATTAACACCATTTTTCAAAAAAAGTAACAATTTCTGAAAATAAAACATTTTAAAGAGCCCTATTATTGTAAAAATTGTAACGTTTTATGAATTTTGGTGATTAGACATGCTTTTTAATTATTAAAATTTAAATTAAACCATTAATCATTTGGACTATAGAAAAAAATCGTAAAACATTTGGGGAAAAAAAAAGAATTTGGGAATATATAAAACTGATTTCATATAGCCCTAAAAATGATATTTTCTTGTTAAACTTCTAATAAACTGTTATTAAATTGTGTAAGTTTCAATTGTGACACTACAATACTACACCACTCACATTTTCTTCAGGAAATATGAATTTCTAGTTCCAGTTAACTAACGTTAAGAGAAACGTGTTGTGAGAAAGTTATGAACACTTCATGCTGTTCATGGTGCTTTGTTCTCAAGTAATAAATGAATCCAGCTGTAGTACAGTTCTTTGGTTGCTTCTTCATATTTCAGTCAAACTTATTTTACATATTACTACTCATTTTTGTTGCTGGTGAGGTGTCCAAACTGCTGACATGTTTAGCTGTTATGGCTTACCTATGTTGTGAGCATGAAACAAACACTGACAAGGTCAATTAAAACATCACCATTTCAGTCATTCTGAATGAATCAGATAAATGAATGATTCAATGACTCATTCATTAAGACTAGGGCTGCCACTAACGGCTATTTTTATTTCGATTAATCTATCGACTGATTTATTGATTAATCGATCAACCTAAATGATTAATTTCCCACAAAAATCAACAATTTTACTTAAGAATATTTTATTAAAATGAAATTCAAATTTCTATGAAATCCTTTTTTTTTTTAAAGCAAAAGTAAAGTGCAACAGAGTGCAAGAAGCAAGTGTCCATCTCATAGTCCAAATCACTGAAATCAAAGTTGAGTATTATAGTGTAAGAATGACAACATATCCACGTGTTCTAGTTCACTAATAATAAAATTATAGTAAAAAAAAAAAAACGCTTTTAAAGGAGTATTTACAAGAAATGTTATTTATCATAATTTATTTAGGAGAAAAATGTAAATGTGC
>NW_015540859.1:757087-798941 GCF_001515605.1 Sinocyclocheilus anshuiensis | reverse complement strand
GGCCTGACGATTGTTTTTACACATTACTGTGTGATCTAATACTTGTTTAATATTTACGAAGCACCATTTCATTCAAATGTCCACTTAATCTTTAATATTTGGCCATTTCTTTAGGACAGAAATGCTATAGCCACTGTAATTTAATGAATATGTGGACATCAAAACCTGTAAACTCAGTGAGGGTTTGAGCTTTTATTTTGAAACCGCGATGTATTCTCCTGAGTTTGCGTAGATTTATCAATTATTTAACTTACAAATCTGATGAAATGGCGCATGTTGCGTTCCCAGATGAACGTTATAATAAACCCAAACTCACAACAACATTCAGAGATGCAGTTTGAGACGCTCCACACATGTAAATGATAACAGTTCCTGTGGAACTACTGTGAACGGAGCCACGTACTTAATCTACACGCATGTAAATAATTAAAGCGCATATAATGTAGTAGAACTGCATCGCATATAATTATTTAATTAAACCGTAGCGTTTGTGAATTCAAAATTATGCTTAATTATGATTTTTAAATGGGTTTAATATATCATGCAGCCTTGCGAAACAGTCTAATAATGTGTTTTATGGATTCTCGTCCGTGAAATGCGCCACTTCCGGTATTTTGCCGGTTAGTCGACGCGAGCAAAATGAAGTCGAGGATTTGTAAAAATCGAATAGTCGAATAAAATCGACGAATCGCGACAGCCCTAATTAAGACAGTAATTTGCTGCCACCTACTGGTAGTTTTCATTTCAAAAGCAATTTTTATATTTCAATATATGTCAAATATTTAAAACATTTTTTTTATTAATCTCATCATTATTTGCAGTTGTAATGCAAATATATATAAATGCCTACAGTGTCTCATTATTCTAATTAAATTTAATAATTAAACATGAGAATTTGACTTAAAGGATGATATTAGATTCCATATTAGATAGGGATGTAACAAGATGAAATGAAAATACCACGTAAGAACTGACTGTCTTTAGAAAGGTTTATGTGGTATTTTTCTTTCATCTTGCCTCCGAATGATGCATATTAAAGTAGAGTTCATAAGCGCAGCTCTGCTTTCGTTTACAGCAGTAACCCAGGAAACACTATATCATTATACATTCATATAAACTCCTACTCCAATTGTATCGCGATTTGTTTGGCATCTCAACCGATTTGAATCATCACATATTTGAATCGATTTTCAACCGGCTCGCGGTTCATCGTTACATCCCTAATATTAGATACATTTAGAAAAAAAAAATACCTGCCCTTTATAAAAGGTAAAAATCCTCTGGAAATCAATTTAAGGTGGCAAATATTGGCCATGAAGAATAAGAATATGAAAAGCGGACAGTCAGAAAGGCCTAAACCACAAATAGCAGCACAAAAACACACTCAGCAAAATATTGTCTAATTATTCTTATCGTCAAAACCCCAGAACATAGAGACTGTTTCAAAAATATCGCACAGCCCTAAATGCAACAACCATAAATATTAAATACACTAGTTGACATCACCAATCAGTTGTTGGGTAAATAGTGCACCGTACTTGCAACTATACCTATACTTTATGTGATATAATAATAATAGTTATAGGCCACGTACACACTGCAGTTAAATTCGGTTGTCAGTTCACCTTTTACTCCTTAATCGCGTTCTGTACACACATAATTCACTAAAATACAGGAGTGACAACCGCATTAACTCCCGAAAAATACTGGTAGTGACAACCGCATTTACAGAAATTCTACGCAGTGTGTACGGAACTGAACTGAACAACTAGTTGTTAATGACGTATTTGAACGTACATCAGAAATGTGTCTTCATCTGTATGCGAGATGCAAGAAAATAAGTGAAAGAAGTCTTAACTTAGTACATTTTGACACGGGGCTAGCTGTGCTCATGAGCCCTGCGGTAAAGTGTCAGTGTTGCCAGATCTTCATAGAAAACAAAAAACACTAAAACACCCAAATGCTTTGTTTTATAACACCAAAAAAAAAAAAATCATCTCTCATATCCGCGACAGACCACATTATTAACTCCATAAAGTCTTTATGAGATAAGGCCAAACAACATGCTTAAAAGCTCTTGTAAATATGAGGACATGGCAACACTGCAAGACAGTGTTTTCAAAAGCAGCCTCCCGAACAAAACGTAGCACGTCTATCAGTGGTAGTTTAGTTTAATTCGACAGACAAAAAGAGCCAACAAAAAATGGCACATGACAAACGGCTAAATTTTTATTCACTCCCGCAAGATGACAAAATGTTGCTATGGTTACAAATGCGGGAGAGACTGCTGTTCCGTACACACATGGAACGATAATTTATGGGACTCACTCCCACATTTAAATGCGGTTGTCACTCCTTTGGTTCACATCTCTGTCAGCCCCTTCCTGTCTACATGGGGGCTTTTGGTCAAAATAAGCTACCTGGTCTCCAGCGCGGCAGCTCTCTGAAGCATCTCTTGCGTGACCTCCTGCTGTCCGTTGCAGAAGAAGCTCTGGATGACTGACAGGAGCTCCTCCTTCCTGGACTGGGGCATCCCGCTGCTGGCGCTGAGGAGAGCCCTTGCAGCCGATCGCACCCGCCTGCGGTCTGCGTCCTCAAGCAGCCGAATGCCCTCCTCGCAGCCCTGCGGAGCGGAGTGCTCCTCGGCCAGCCGCTGCTTCAGGACCCCGTCGTGCACGTTTGAGGCCGCGTGACAGGAAGTGCACAGCAACAGGATGTCGTGCGAGTTGTGGTCCTTCATCTCAGCCGGGAAGTGGCGCCTGTACTCGTGTGGGACAATGTTCTTCCTAGGTTAACGTGGAAAGACAGTAGTGGAGATGACTTAGTTTGGCGAGTCCCACTTTGCAAACAAACTCAAATAAATGGCAGGATCGAGACACACCTGATGTAAGAGTCGGCTTTCCCGCACACCACGCACACGTTCTCTTTGGCTGTGAGGTAGTAGTCCTTCTGGGAGTCTGGACGGCCTGACGGCTCAAACAGCAGCCGGACAACGAAGGGATCGTCGCTGACCAATTCTGAGATTATGTACAGATCATATTTTACTTGCAATTGTTATATTTGATATTATTCAAAGTAGGGGTGTCGCAGTATTCCGTTATTGACGATAATCGTGATATTCAAAGCATGAAATATCGCCATCGTGTTCATTTGGTGTGTGACAATATAACGGTATTGGCGATAGCTACAATATTTAAAATGAACAGGACTCTTATGATAACACGACAAGCACCAGTACCTGGTTGACCTCCCAGGTGTCAGTATTGCGCCTTAACGCTGACACCTGTCCAACAAGAAGATGATGCAGTGCGCAGCTACCAAAGCCACTAGAAGGCAAGCCTGCAACCATTAGCCAAAAAAAGCGTAATGGCTAAAGCTAATGTTTCCGGTCTGGCAGTACGTGGGAAAGGAGACCAGAGGCCGTTTTTTATTGAATGGATGTCAATGGAGGAGAGGCTTCACTACGCTGAATAAACAGCTTTTTAGAGGAAACAGCTCTTCAATTTAATGAATCGACAGCCTATCTGCTAATCTTCAACATGTTTTACACTAAACAATACTTTTGGATTGAACAATTTTTTAGAGTTTACCACGAAAAAAATCCCATTTTATTAGAGAAGTCACTGACTTTTTGCGACAGGTGGGATTCAGCTTACGGCATTTCCCATTAATTCCTATGGTATCCGTAAACGGCGACTGAGTGTCGCACAACTCAATGACGTCAAGGCTGTAATGTGATTGGTTATTAAGGCACACGTGATCCAAGTTAGACTGCATCATGAACTTAAAGTAAACAGCTTTGTAACATTCACACATGCACTGCACAGCAAGAGGAAAAATGCATTTAAAATGCGCGTTGAAAATTTCCTAATTTGGTCAGCAATATGAAGTCGTTGTGTACCTCCTATACCCTTTTCCAGGTACCATTTGGCTTTCTTCTTGTCACATGTGCAGAGCGGCTGGCCATCGGGAGCATGAAGGAAACAGTTATCATAAAGGGGTGATTTCCTGAATCAAGACAAACAGCACAACAGTCACACAAAGGAGTTCAGATCCGAATATCCAAAGCATGTCAAATTTGATCCGAATATCCAAAGCATGTCTAATTTTAATACTTTGTGCAAGAGATTTCTTGAAAGATTAGTCATGTATTTTATTATCTTTAATAAGATATATTTTCATCGTGACTCAAACACCTTCTTCTTTACCTGGCCGAGTAACCAACACCCAGTGGTTTGCGTTTGTTCCGCCGCGGGTCTGGAACTTGCTGGTCTCCAGACTCGGGACTCTCCACGGTGGACTTTCGACTTCGCCTCCTTCTCTCCCCTTCTTCCCCCTCTCCGTTATAGCGCACCCTGAAGGGCACGTCCACCAGCCCCTGGCAGCATGATGCCAGCTGGACAAACACGCTTTCACCCTCAGCGGGGAGCCGGGGCTCTTTGTTCATCCCCAGCAGGTGAAAAAACAGGGCAACAGAGATCTGGGCATCATGTGCTGCATAGACCATCTGGTGGATACAGTATGACAGAGAGTTTAGTGTACTGACACAGTTTCACTACACAGTCTATTCCAGCTGGGTATTACAGAATATTTGTAAGGCATTGCTGACAATATAAAATTCAAATCAACAGTGAATATCACAATGATTTTGTTGTGCAAATATTAAAAGCACCAAGATTTAACTGCATGCCTTATTTTTAACTAGATTCATTATGTATTTTACTTTTTAAAACTACGTGACAGGAACAACTGTTTGATTGGAAAACATTTTGAAAAATGTACGCTTATTAGCTTATTAGTAATTTTTTACAATTTCATTTTTGTTTTTTTTAGTAATAATAAAAATGGTTTCCTCAATTTGAGCGGTTCAAAACTCACTTGTAACTTTTTTTAGATATGCAATCTGAATGAAAAAATTCATTTGATAAATGAAGTGGTCAAAAAGTCACACCTTGTGAATGGGAAAGGCCAATACTGGGCAATACTGTATTGGTCATACAGTGTATAAATAACCTAAAATCCTAAATCATAGGATTGCATATTTGCATAACTGTGTTATTACTACTTCAGTAAGCTATAACATTAAACAACAACAACAAAAAAAGTTAAACTCTTGGTGTTCCCGGTCAAAAATGACCTGAAATGAGCCAAGCTGTGACCCTTTCTGAATACCGTCAAATGGAAAGATACTGCTATAAATCTGAAGCTCCATCAGAGGATCTCCTCCTCACCTGTTCTTGGGTCAACACATCCGCCTCCCAGTCACTGCAGCGCAGCTCCAGAGATTTGTCCAGCGTGACGTGTAGCAGATCTGCAGCCAGAGACTTCAGACTCAAGCCGTTATTCAGCACCGCTTGCCTTCAACACAATCCAGATCACCTCAGGTCACACCACAAGTGCTTTAAAGTCTTACTGAGGTTTGAGTTTATGACATTTAGAGACACCTGGTAGCAACTATAACTATCCACCTTATTCACTTGAACAAATTCAGAACTGACTGAGCTGATAATGACACCAATGACAGTGTTATTGAACTGAATTCAATCAACACTGAACTAAATTGTGCAGAGTAATGACACTATTCTTCTGTAGAGCTGCTTTTCAGATGAAATTTTATTAGTTTCATAATTCCTGAATTTTACAGAATTAACATTTATTTTCCTTTAACGTGAGCTGTTCTGAAACAATCTATATTGTATGCAAATGTGTCTTGATTTGATCATTTATTGATACATTGGCAAAACAATGCAATTGACAAACATTATCTGAAGCGCCTGTTTTTAACTTGAATTGATCGCTACCACAGACAATCTTTATATTCAAACTTTCATCTCAGTATTTCTGTGACTGTAAGACAGAAATAATACTGCGTAGTTGATTTTAATGTTTCGTTATGACTTTTGCAAAGGTTTAATAGACACGGGCGAATCGTTGTCATTTAGAAATTAGATTGTGTGTGTTTGAATCGAGACTGCGATCTTTTAACGAATAATAGTGCAGCTCTACTGGGTTTATTTCGATAAACTGTGCAGCTCTAATAGATAGTAACATTTAAAACTTGACTATGAAGTCTTGGATCAAACTGGGGCATTACCTCTGTCTGAGGGCCAGGTAGCGCAGGTCCACGGTGCAACTCAGAGTCAGACCATGATCATGAGTCAGCCGTTTCCCATCCTCATAACATCCCACCCCGACCTTCAGCACACGGGGGTCAGAGAGGACCCCGACGAGACCCTCAGGGAGAGGAAGCTGTGCATTACGAAACGTCAGCAGTCTGACCAGCACACAGCGGCCGGAGAACGTCGCCAGCTGGAGTAAGGAGACCGCCGAGGCCTTGCCTTTGACAGACACCTGTGAAAGCAGACAACATCGTCTAGTGCTGCCGCTACGAATGCAATGTTTAAACTGAGCCACATACAGAGCCATGCTTACACGCATGCTTTTTACCCATTCACAGTCCAATCCCAGAACCGGATAGACAGACAGGTCCGTCTGGAAATCAGGCCAGAGCGTCTCCCACTCTTCTGGCGAGCTGACGATCACGGGAGGCACCTCTAACAGCGAATGCGCACGCAGAAGCTTCTGGGTTTGCGGCTCTTTTCTTGCTGGCTGTGAGAGCGTGACGTCCGCTTCTAGCTGGGCTTGTATGGGCTCAGCTGAAGCGGGGCCCTTGAGGGCCTTTCTCTTCTGTGTGCGGATGCTGCGCCACAGGAACAGGCCGCCGAGAGTGGCTCCTAACATAGTGGCCAGAGCCGCGGTGAACGTGCTCGGCTTGGACATCACTGCAGCTGCACCGACTGCCTCTGAAACTGAAAATTAATACGCATTATTAAAATGCTTTGCTCATCGAGGTTGGGTTTATTTGATGAAAATACAGTAATTTGTGAACTATTATTGCCATTTTAAATAACCGTTTACTGTATATTTTTTTAAATGCAATTTATTCCTGTAATTTTCAGCATCATTACTCAGTCACATGATCCTTCAGAAATCATTCTCATATGCTGACTTGCCGCTTAAGAAACATTTCTTATCAATGTTGAAAACAGTTGTGCTGCTTCATATATTTGCAGAAACTGTGATGCACTTTATTTTTCAGGATTCCTTGACGAATAGAACGTTTAAAAGACGTGGAAATAGAAATCTTTCAAAACATCATAAACGTCTTTATTGTCACTTTTGATCAATTTAATGTGTCCTTGCTGAATTAAAGTATTCATTCTTTTTTTTTTTTTTATCATTTATCCCAAACTTATTTAGTAGTGCATCACAGTTTCTACAAAAACATCAAGCAGATAATAAACAGGAATGTTTCTAGAGCAGCAAATCAGCATATTAGAATGATTTCTGAAGGATCACGTGACACTGAAGACTAAAGTGGTATGTGCTGGTGATAACTGTCCCCTTACATTGATGTCTGGGGGCCATTTAACCTTTATAGGAGTAATTGTCTAAACTTATTAAATGCATGCACCATCTTTTATGACAAATTCTTAAATTTAATCAAATTCAATCGGTGAAATCGGTCTCAACTGGATTCATTCAGTAATGAAAAGCTCCTGCTTGTTGCTTGGAGATGTGAAACCGTTCTGTTGTGGAATTGTTTAGAACTACAATCACTTGCGAAATTGAGCAAAAACAGACAATGTTGCATCTACAATTTAACTCACTCAATATTAACTTCTTGTGACACTCGTTTTTTAAATCAATAAACATTCACAATTGTGCTGATATTCAGAAAAACATCACTCTTGCTCACGTCTAAATCATAAATTTAAAAAAGAACAAAAAAACAACTTGAATTTTGGTGGCATTTTTTTCTTCAAGCCTCGTTTATATCATTTGATGCTGAAAATGGTGCGAAAAAGTGTCAGAATCTGTCATTTTACTTCCGGTTTCTGTTAACAGCACTTGGTTAACACCAAGTTACAGCAGTTTTATTGTAATGACTGTGACATTGTGACAGAAACCAAAGCTACTACTGAGGCGATGAACATACATTGACAACGCTTCTGTCGTTTCGAGTAAAACCAACTGTAAGCTTTATTCAAACAAGTAATATATTTCTCAAAATATTATATATATTCAGAAATCTACTGTGCTTTCGTGAAAACATGTGTACGACCACTATTTCAAAACGGATACAACTCAAACAAAACTGAAACAACATCACTTTGATGAAGAGTTCGTGGTGAGTTCAGAAATAAATCATCTAATTACACCAATCAACCACTTTAGTCGCAGTGTGTTTGTGTCAGAGATGCAGTACTTCATTCTGACGGACTGCTAGGACCCGCACATCTAAACGAATCCCTATCGAACATGTCATTCTCGTGTGAGTGTTGCTGTAGATATACGCACCTGAAACCTCAAAAGATGTCAGAGTTACGAGTGAAGACTACTGGAGACACTCTCACACACGCTTATGGTGAACAGCTGCAGCGCGTCTTCTTCTGCGGCTTTATGTCATCAGCGCTCGCAGGAAGCATTCGCGCCACAGCGACACCTCTGTCGCAGGCGCGCAACTACACCGACTGTCAACAAAGTTTTATGAACATTATTATTTTGCATTTCGAAATTATTTTCGGAAAATCAAGCACAGTTCTCATTACTGTCACGCTTCTAGATGTTTTACACATTAGGTGGGAACCTCAAAAAAGGTTTCAGAAAAGAGCATTTGGTGTGAATGTTTTGTTATTTAAATATCTGTTGAAGAATTGAACATTAAAGTATTTGTGACCCTGCACCAGTCAATTTTTTGAAACTGAGATTTATACATCATCTGAAAGCTGAATAAATAAGATGTATCGTATGGATGTATTTTCGTTGATGTATGGTTTGTTAGGATAGGATTTGAAAATCTGGAATATGAGGGTGCAAAAAAATCGAAATATTGAGAAAATCATCTTTAAAGTTGTCCAAAGTAAGTCCTTAGCAATGCATATTACTAATCAAAAATTACGTTTTGATATATGTATGGTAGGAAATTTACTAAATATCTTCATGGAACATGATCTTTACTTAATATCCTAATGATTTTTGGCATAAAAGAAAAATCGATCATTTCGACCCATACAATGTATTGTTTTGCTACTTATGACTGCTTTTGTGCTGCAGTCACATTTGTTCTCCAGAAACACAAATCATCAGTTAAGCCGAATTTAAAACCTAATTACATTTTAGTATCACTGATATACTGTCATAGTTTTTGATCATTTGATTTAGATTTTATTTTTATATTTCCAGTTTTTCATTTTATTTTTATTAGTTTCTGTTTTTGTATATATAGTTATTATTAATGTTCATTTCTGTTTTAGTTACCTCAAGTTAAAAAAAAAACAACAATTAGAGATTATAAACTTAGAAAAACTAAAAATACACATTTTATATGTTAATATTAAAATGATTTCAAGTATTCAATTTATTTATTTTTAGTTCACGATAATAACCCTGATGCCAAGGATTACCACCTGCTTTGAAACTAGATGTTTGGACCAGCAACCTCTTTAAAATGTTTTTATTTTTTTATTAAAAGCTGCTAAAAGTACCAGGTACCACACAGGCATGCCTGCTTCAGCAGTGCTGAACAATAATTTACATCCGAATAATGACACTGGAAAAAATTGAATAGTCATTAAACTGAAAATACACAACAGAAAACAGAATAATTATTATTCCAACTCATCATACCTGACCAATTATAGATAATTAATTCATTAAGTCCCTCCCTTTACCCATTTCATATGCAGGCATATTGATATTGTAACAGTCCCGGTCCCAAACTATGCTGCCGTCCCGTGCAAGTGCAAGTGAAATACATTAAATCATACAATAGAATAATTCACAAATCAAACATTTTTCAAGATGATGTTTCAGAAGGCTGCAGCATCTCTTTTGCCTCCTTTGAGCTGACTGTGAGATCCTTGAGCACGCAAGAGCTTGGAGTTCATGGGCCAAACATCTTACGATGTTGCAAAACAATCACAGACGTTAGATACAAGAACACACAGAAAATCATGAATACTGTATGTGGAACAGAAGCACACAGAACCGCTTTCCTCTACCACCAACGTTTTATTCAATCTTTTAGATTTAAATTTTCCATAAAGAATTGGAATAATACAATGCAATACTTACAAAATGAAATCAAAACCTAAAAACAGGACCGATCATCTTTACGTCTGATAAAACAAAAGGGTTGATGGGATTGCATGAAAAGCAGGGAAAAAAATTCACTGCAATCATTGTAGAGTTGGAAACACAGGTAATTTCAAGACAGTGAACATCATAGCTCACTAACGCCACAGACAAAAAAAAAAAAAAAAAGGTTAAAATGGCAGCATGAAAGATAACATTGTCTGGGACCTGTGTGATTTAAAGACCCTCAAACCCGGTCTGGGTACAAATGGATTATCTATTTACAAAAGATGAACATCCAAACTATGCATGGTGGCCAGAAGACTAAAACTGAATAGAGACGAGAAATGAAAACCATCCCTTCACGCCTATATATATATGCTCTGTTCCTGTATGCACACAAAATAAGCCTGCACCTTTGGAAAGATTATTTACAGCTCTTCAGTTAAATTTCAAAGCTATTTAAAATATACTTAATGCATAAAAATAAAGATTTTGGCATTCTCTCCTTGGAGTTCATGGGCCAAACATCTTACGATGTTGCAAAACAATCACAGACGTTAGATACAAGAACACACAGAAAATCATGAATACTGTATGTGGAACAGAAGCACACAGAACCGCTTTCCTCTACCACCAACGTTTTATTCAATCTTTTAGATTTAAATTTTCCATAAAGAATTGGAATAATACAATGCAATACTTACAAAATGAAATCAAAACCTAAAAACAGGACCGATCATCTTTACGTCTGATAAAACAAAAGGGTTGATGGGATTGCATGAAAAGCAGGGAAAAAAATTCACTGCAATCATTGTAGAGTTGGAAACACAGGTAATTTCAAGACAGTGAACATCATAGCTCACTAACGCCACAGACTGATGTCACATCAACCGTAAGTGGCCAAATGATCGATTGGTACAGTGCTTGTGCTAAAATGAGAATCTTCTTATCGAAATAAAATAAAAGTGGCTTGACAGATGACACTGTCAATAGTGTTAAAATTCATAAAAAATTTGCTAAAAAATGATAACGATATGTAGGCAATAGAAATCAAAGTACTCATATTATAGTACAAAAAATAAGGTTAAAATGACAGCATGAAAGACAGATAACATTGTCTGGGACCTGTGTGATTTAAAGATCCTCGAACCCAGTCTGGGTCCATATGGATTATCTATTTACAAAAGATGAACATCCAAACTATGCATGGTGGCCAGAAGACTAAAACTGAATAGAGACGAGAAATGAAAACCGTCCTTTCATGCCTATATACTGTATATATATATATATATATATATATATATATAGTTCTACAAGAACCTCGTGAACCCGGAAGGTCTGTGAAGTGCCTCGTCCTTCAGGTAGGGAGCAGTCATCCAGCCTGCTAGGGGGCGCTGTGAGAAGGGTTAGTCGGGGTCGAGGGAGTACTGAACAATACAGGGTCAACGTTAGAGCATCTAAAGATTCCTTTTACCATCATCTTGTCACTCTAATTCATCTTGGACATAAATGCGCCATAAATGCCAAAAGTTGTACTCGCTTCGTTTCTGGGGGGCACCTTCATTAACCCCCTTGTCTCCATTTGTTCATGTCACAAGCCAAAACCAGACACGGACGAACAGACAAAGAAATCGAAAGATGGAGATATGGAGCTGAAGTGGTTTGCGGGGTCGTTCCCTCTATAGTCATCTCTCCATGAATGTCCATCGCATTGTCCTTCAGCATCGCTTTGTGTGCACTGTGTGTCTTTAGAGTTGGATCTCAAACGTCTTATGGAGCTCGGTGGAGAAGGGGTTTGTGGGTGATGGAGCGGTGCGTTGCTGCGAGCGGATCTCCAGTGCGGCCCACTGGGCCTCGAAGGCATCGGCCTGTTGCTGCACTGCCACAGACTGCGCAGGTGACGACACTGCCGCCCAGCTGTTAGCCCCATTAAATGTGGCATTGACTTTCGGTGGCTGCAGCACTGTGGCGTTTGTCACCGGAGGTAGGAGTGGTTTGCCGAAGGGGCTGCACACCGCCTGGGTGTCAAACTGGCCTGTTGGTGGTGTGGAGAAGGGTGAAGACTGGAGCTGCGCCTGGGGCACTTGAACAGGTACCGGGATGGGCTGAGTTTGCGTGGCAGAACCGAACACGTTGGCCACCATCTGCGAAGGTGTAATGCCAACCACCGGAAAGGTTGGTTGCACAAATGGGATTCCATTGGACACTGGGAAGGATGCTGGCGCCTGAGCGTGGAAAGCCGGCTGGCGTGGGGGTACGGTAGGGACCGCAGATGGAGGGATGCCTGGCATGAAGGGTGCAGAAGGGCCAGGTGCCATAGGGGTGGGGGCTAGGGCGGGGAAGGGCTGCTGAGTGGGAGGCGTGTTGGTTCTCGTGATGGCTGCGGGTTGGTGGGCTCGCACAGACTTGGTCACCTCCTCCAGCCAGCGGTCGGCTTCCGATGCCGTACGTTTGTGAGAGGAGGCAAGTGTAGAAAGATTTGCATTGACGGTGGGTAGGGCTCCTACTGCGGGTGCAGGATTTGGCCACTCGCTCCCTACAGGACACAAGAAGAAGAGTTTTGGTAAGCATCCCATTTATTCTGGTAAACAGTTTAGAGCAGGGATCCTCAACTCTGGACCTCGAGATCTACCTTCCTGCAGAGCTTAGCTCCAACCTGGATTAAACACACCTACCTGCAACTTTGTAGTAATCCTGAAGATCTTGATTAGCTTGTTCAGGTGTGTTTGATTAGGGTTGGAGCTAAACAGGATCTCAAGGTTCAGAGTTGAGGCCTCTTGGTTTAGAGCAGGGGTGTCCAAACTGTTTAAAATTCTACATGTCACATTTATTGTCCAACTACAAATATTTCAGCGAAATGTATATTTTAGTCAGAATTATTGCGCTCCTATTTAATTGAGCTGTCTGTTTGGCGCGCGTTCACTGAAGTCTAGCGGAGACGTTTAGCGGAGAATCCCAAAGCAGAAGGCTCATGCACTTCTGACAGAAAAATGGAAATATTTCCATGGCTTTCTAACATTTACAGATGGAGAATATACCTGTGAAATGTAAGTTATGCATTCAGGAAGACATCACATCTCAAACACATTAAACAGCGCAAGAAGCCTAGTGTCTGTGTCATCGGCACACGCAGCCTTTCTGTCAGAGCATATGACGGGCCGCCGAGCTGCTTAAATTAATATGCCAAACGAAACTATAATAAATAATGTCTTACCAGTTTTTAAAGGCCTTAATATGAAGCTTGTCACATGTTTAGAACAAATTGGATTATGCACTTTCTCCGCAGCAGCTCAGTCTGTGTCCTCCGCTATATTTTCAGATGCGCTCGTATCAAACTACTGTATATCGATATAAACGGTATTGCTTATTAAAAAAATATCGATATATCGTACAAACTCGATATACCGCCCAGCCCTAATTGGTAGGTCTATTAGTAAAATCTGTTGATTTTAGAAATCTTTTGTTTCATTATATGCCAACATTGACGCTTAAAAAATGGCAAAAAGCACTACTTGTGCTTTTTGCCTCAAGTTTGCATGACTGTAACTCAAGAGGTATACTGCAAAAAATGCTTTTCTAGGATCTTAATATCCTTTTAGATATTAGATTTTAGGTTCTTAACAAACTTTCCGTTTGGTATCTTCATTTTAAAGGCCCTCAATGATTCATTCCCAGAGATATGAAGATCTTAATGCAATTTTCAAAAACCAAATGTGGGTCATTTTGCATACAGCTGATACTTTTTAAAAAAAGATGAATATCTAAAGAACATATAATGTTGAAACTAGAAATGTCTCTTGATTTTCTATCTGAATATTTCTATCTGAGTGCCATAAATATTCTTTTTCTAAAGTTTACATGCCTGTAACTCAAAGTATTCATGATATTTTAGCATCCTTCTAGATTCTCATTCTAAATAATCTTTCCTTTTGAAATCTTTTTGAAATCTTATTTATACGGCCCTATATGGTTGACTCCATGTCCAATTTTTTTAATTTTACCCATTTTCAATGGTCAATAACCAAATGTAGGTATGTGGATTAAATGTGGATTACTCCGTAAATACACATCAACAACATTTAATATTTTGGCTTTCATCACCATACATGTTTATCTTTCTTCAGAAAAAAAATGGACAAAATCTAAAATTTGAGCCGGGGACCTCTGGTTGAGTTGACACGGAATGACCCTACAGCATAAATAGACTATGACCATGACTGTCTGCTTAGTTGCCAACTACAATCAGCATCGAAAATAAAGCAATTCTGATGCATGCTTACACTTGTAAAGTCACTGAAAAGCAGTTTGATGCAACAGCTGCTCACAGTGGTATAGCCTTACATTACAACCAAAATTAGTTTCTCAGCAACTATTCTGCATGGTCAGCACTTCCTGTGGTAGGAAGCCCAGCTCTTACCTATGTGTGCTGTGGTGGGGGCTGTGTTTGGGGTCTTGGCCCAGGGGTTAGTCTCTCGGACAGGCAGCGGGGGCAGCAGCACGGGTGAGTTAGCTGCAGTAGTTACAGTGACACTAGGCGGCGGGAAGGCAGGAACTGCACCATTAACTACAGCAGCAGACAGGACGTGAAGATTAGAGACCTCTGACTACACACACACACACACACACACACACACACACACACACACACACACACACACACACACAAGCATTAGGGGTTGCAAAGACGATTAGATTAGTTCTGCCGCTAATCAGGGTTCTGGGTCTGTAATGACTAGTCTGGAATCACATGATTTTAGTTGTGCTTATTCTAAGTATGGTGACAGCAGGAGGAAAATTTCTCTGTCATCAATATATACAACATAAGCTTTGTATTAGTAATGGAGATGGCTGACAAATTTACTAGCTAGTTGTCAATGAGTTTGTGTACTGTATGTATCATGCTTTCCACAAAATTATGAAGCAGCACAACTGTTTTCAACATTGATGATAATAATAATAAACGTTTCTTGAGCAGCAAATCAGCATCAGAATGATTTCTGAAGGATCATGTGACACTGAAGACTGGAGTAATGATGCTGAAAATTCAGCTTTGATCACAGTAATCAATTCCATTTTAACATATATTCAAACAGACAGTCATTTTAAATTGTAGTAATATTTCAAAATTTTACTGTTTTACTGTGTTTTTGATTCAATAAATGCAGCCTTGGTGAGCATAAGAGCCTTCTTTTAAAAACATCAAAAGTTTTGAAATAAATCAAACTTTTGAATGGTAATATATATCAAGTTCTAATAAAAAAAAAAAAGCATGTTTACATTCATTCTGATACAGATGCTGTGTGTATTGAGTCTTTTACATTAGGTAAACACTGACCAGCTAACTAGTAAAAATGGCTAGTGGTGCAAGTCATAACACAAACATCTACGCCTTTGCAAACTACTGAGAGTGTGAGGGTGTAGCTGACCTGGAGCAGAGGGTGACTGCGGTGAGGAGGCGGGTTTGGGCATCGGTGCGGAGGAGAACGGGTCCTCTGGAGGCCCACTGAAGGTGGATGTGATCTGAGTGCACAGAGAGCTGATGCTGTCGCCCTCACCCTCCACCTCCGGCACTGACAACCACAAATACACAGGACAATATTCACTATTTACATCTGCTGCAGGAAACTCTGGTGCTCTGAAGGTGTTTAAGTTTTAGGTACAAAAAGGGAAGGAGAAAGAGAGGAGGACATCTAATATAGTAGGGCTGATTTTTCTCAGTTTTGATCAATTCTCATTTTGATTAACTGATATCGGCTCTTACATACCAAGAATCAATCTTTTAGTCTGTGCTGTTTTAGTTGATGCATGAACAAAATGTCACCAAACATTTGTAGGGCACTTACCATCCAATGATCACAATAAGCGCTGTACTTCACAACTTTTGATAGGAAACGAAGTCTTAACTTTAAATTTCTGTCAATTTTTATGTTTTATTATTAAACTCAAACAATGTGGAATGACAGATCACTGTAGTACCTCAGTACAAGTTGGAGATCATCTCTTTCTCTTTACTACTAGTTATAGCATGAAATAAACATGAATGAACATCAGAAGCTGTTGAAATAAACAGAACAACTTACTGAAATGTATCATGTCTCATGTAATCACTTAATCAGTGTTTCAACCACCGAAAGATGTCAAATAAACAGCTTGTAAACAATGTTTTTGCTACAGCTAGCATTCGAACGAATATATTTCAAAAAAATAATTGTAGACACATAATTATATCATTAAAAACTTGCATTCTTTTAAAGTTGTAATATTTATTATAAAAAAAAGTCTTCTCTCTTTAGCTCTCGTGGTACTGGAATACACCGATCACTCTGCACAGTCAGTCCACGTCAAGTCGAACACACCTACTAGTTAACACCGGTTACACTCAGAGATGTGGCGCACACGTGAGGCTGTAATGTGAATGCGTCCCAGCCCCCTTAGATGTAAGGCTACATTTACACTGGTGCGTTTATGTTTTAAAATGAAAACGATCCTTGTCATACTGGCGTTTCCACTGCGTTTCAAGCCGGCTTTCCACTATCTCCGACAAACGACAAGCGACAGACCGGTCATTCATTTCCAATGGAGAGTAGCGCGGGAGCTGCGTGGAGTTCCGATCATATGCAGATGTCCGTTCATACTACACGACCGAAAGCGCGTGTTACGTGACCATTCATGCACACTGTAGCATCATGCTACATAAGACAATAAATAAGATTTATATTCCGCTTTTACTCAAAACTCACTTTAAACCACCATTGAGTGTTTGTAATAACTTCCGATTGCCGTCTAACAGGGCCGGATTTACGCATAGGCATTCTAGGCACGTGCCTGTGTTCGCTCTTCCAGGGGGGGCCCAAACACAATG
Source organism: Sinocyclocheilus anshuiensis (assembly GCF_001515605.1). NCBI lineage: Eukaryota > Metazoa > Chordata > Actinopteri > Cypriniformes > Cyprinidae > Sinocyclocheilus > Sinocyclocheilus anshuiensis. Next base: position 781,939 of record NW_015540859.1, on the reverse strand, counting down.
AAGAGATATATAATATTTTTGTTATACTTTGGGCTATCTACAACAGTAAGAGAACCAAAAACCCCATAAGACATTGAGCAAATAAATATAACAAACAATAGGGTAAAAAATGACAAACTATTTCCATGTCTTCCACCTTTTTTATGTAGGCTACGGAAATCACGCTTTCTTTCTCCCAGTCTCTCTCACAAACGCACACACAGTGCAGACACGCACTCGCGCACACACGCGGAGACGCAAACAGAAACTTCTTGTCAGTGCTGCACCGCAAATTTATCAGTAAAATAGTTTCGCAGCTGAAAAGCTACATGACATTTCTCAGTAGCGAGGTTCATGAAGGAGTTTAACTTAAAGATTCGCTATTAGTAGACGCTGCTGCTGAACGCTGCTGAGAGATGCACAGACGTGAAATGTGTGTCAATATCCAGCCCTACAATATAGATCTATACTGACATAAAATAAGAAAAAAAGACCAAACAATTAAATTTGCAACTCTGGAACAGTAAAAACCAGAGAGCTTTTCAAAAGAGGATGTAATGCCAGACTGAAAAGCCTCACCAGTGTTTTTGATGGGGAAGTCTGACTTGCGCTGCACGGTGGAGGGCAGCTCGTTCATGCGCAGCGACATCTGCCGTTTGAAGGGAGAGGTCTTCTGACTGAGTGCAGGGAAGCCCCTGAACGAGCCCTGGCGCGCGATAGCATCCACAGTGGCGTGGCGTCGCGGGATGGCGTGAGGATTGGCTTCCTGAGGGGCCAGTGTGGCCATGGGCAGAGGAGGGGAGGATGACGAGCCATTGGGTCCAGCGAGGGTGACCACAGGATTAGACACGCTGACAGAGGAGCTGCCCAACACACCCTCAGAGTCTGCTGACAGAGGAAGGGTTAGACCGTCTCACGCAGTGACCATCAAAACGCATGTTACTTGTGACTGGACTCAAGTTTTGGGTCAGAAAGATTTTTTTAATGTTAATGTTTTTAGAGTTAATGGTTTTTGAAAGTAGTCTCTTAAGCTCACCAAGCCTGGATTTAATTGATCAACAATACAGTAATATTGTAAAATATTACAATTTAAAAGAATTATATATATATATATATATATATATATATACATATATATTTTATTTATTTATTTTTTTAATAAAACCCATATGTGACCCTGGAGCACAAAACATCAATGGAAAGATTATTTATTCAGCTTTCAGATGATGCATAAATCTCAATTTCGAAAAATGTACCCTTATGATTGGTTTTGTGGTCCAGGGTCACATATAAACCCCATATCTAACACGACGACATTCAGAGTTTTCTTTGGACTTTTGAACTATTCGAGGGCACTGTATGAAATCTCTCTCACACACACCTTTCTTGGCATCCTGCAGTTGTTTCATGACCTCCTCTCGCTCGGCCTGCTCCGTGGCTGTGGTGACGCGGAAGGATCCCTCCCGTGTGAAAGTGGTGCGGTTGGCATCGAAAGTGGCTGTGACCCCGCACTCTTTCTCCCTCTTCTGTTTGCGCTCCAGACACGCAGCAAACGCACAGCCCACCGCATGGCTCAGACGCTCGCCCTGAGACCAACACCAACCATTACAAATACAAAACATAGTCAAAGTCTTCCTTCATATGAAATGAAGGCTGGTGGGTTTAATTTTGTTATATCAAATATTATACATTTTCACAGCATTGAGTAAATCATATATCTGATAAGGTAGGGCTGGACGATATGGCCAAAATTTATATCACGATATATTTCTTAATTTCGGTCGATACGATATAATTCCGATATCGATATGAACACTATTTAAAAAAGCCTTGTAAAAACTGCCAAGAACGCCCACAACAGATGTCTGTGCACACAAACTTATGAAAAATTAATTTGCCAAGTCTTGACACCTCATGGAAACACTGGTAATGTATATCGAAATATCGGAAATGTGTTTAAAAATCATATCACCGTTATTGAAAAGAATTATATCGCGATACATATTGATATTTAATTATTGTCCAGCCCTATGATAAGGCAATATATTTAAACTCATTTTGGCTCATATACATATTTTTTCCCAGTGTTTGGAAACAACACCAAATCCTGAAACCTAAAAATTGATTGGTGATTTAAAAAAAAAAATTTAGTCCTGGTGTCCTCTATAGAGGACATAGCATAACATATGAATAAAATGTTATTTTATTAATAAAAATAAAAATGTTATTTTTCAATTTTTTCCTTACGCTCTAAACAACCTAATGACATGAAAAAATACCAAATTCACAAAGCTTTTTTTCTGGTTTTCAGGAGGATATACAGAGGCAAATAAGAAAAAATAAGGCCATAAGCCTCTCCACTGCAGGACCACAGTGTGTCCATGAGAGTGTATGACAGATCTGAGCATCTCACAGAGTCCTTGATGGACATGAATACCAAATTCACAAAGCTTTTTTTCTGGTTTTCAGGAGGATATACAGAGGCAAATAAGAAAAAATAAGGCCATAAGCCTCTCCACTGCAGGACCACAGTGTGTCCATGAGAGTGTATGACAGATCTGAGCATCTCACAGAGTCCTTGATGGCCATGAAGCAGTGGCAGATCCAGCGGCGCGTGGTCCCGTCTCTGCAGATGTAGGAGAAGGCGTGCTCAAAATTACGATCCGGTGCACAGAAGGACACCTTCTCTATCGTCTGGTCCAGAATGAGATCCTGGTAACAAAACAGGCAAAATGCATGTCATTCCAACTGTAATTTATATTTTCACAAAACAGTGTTTCAGTGTACAATCATACATCAACTCATCTGTAGTCATGTTGTATTCAAAAGGAGAAGAAAAGGTGAAAAAAGAGACAAAATGCAAACCCCTACAAGAGTCTGGGGGCAAAAACTGATAAAATGTTTACTTGTCAGCTTTAAAATGTGGATTGAAGTATTATTTTTATATTATTAAATTCTAAAAATAAATATATTACTAAAGTAATTATACTACTGTCCTGAGAATATGAAAAGAGTATTTAATTATAATAATAATGACAATAATAATACTAATTTTTATAGAGCAAGAAAATAAATGATACTAAAATTGTGATTGGCTGTGAATAACATTCAAATGTTTTTGGTGGAAAACTGCACATCAGAGATTTGTTAACAACAGATTTATAAACTATTTTAATTACGAATTTGAGAAGATCTGCATCAGTAAAAGCTTGCACATTTTGAAAAATTCAGCAGCATTCATACGCAGCTAAGTGGACCACCTGCCAGACCAAAATCCAGCAGGCCTTCATGCACCGATGAGCAATAACTGACTCTCACCAGCAGGTGGCAGAAAACACTGAACATGACAATTGTGCATGAGTATACCAGCACTGATTCATCCACCTGCACCGCATGCTGATCCAAACCTCTTTCATGAACAAAAAAAGACACTTGGAAGAGATGCTCTTTTCTATGCATTTGCAATGAATGGGACTGAAGCTTTCAGTGACGCAAGAGCATTAAAAAAGCATCATGAATGTGGTCAGTATGATTCACACACGATATTCAAAGTCTTCTAAAGCCATTTACTAAAGATCTTGACGTCGAACATAGTGTTATTATGAATCAGACAGCGATCATTCCACTGAAGAAGGTCACGGATGTAAGTAAATGACAACATTTTCATCTGAATTCACTTTAAGTGCACGTTTTTTAAATGGTCAACAGCGAACCCTTCATTATGATCTACTGTGCTGTATGTATCAGTACTGTGGTTATCTGGTGGATCAGTTCAGAGTCCTTCAGTACCTTTGTCTTGTCATCTACGACCCTCAGGCCATCCGCAGACACCCAGAGCACCGCTCGCACGGCCTTCTTACCCACCTGTGTGGACACACACAACACACACAGTGAGAGACGGACGGGAAAAGAGACGCACAAAAAGAGAGTTGATTTTCCCATAAGTTCCCCTCGTTGAGGCCCTTCACCCTCTTCGACTTTCACACAAATGCACTTTCATCTATCAACAACACCTGAAAATAGAGAACAGTTAAAAACAGTGAGTTTTGAGAAGGTTACAGCAGTGTTAGGAGAAGGCTGCATGTCGTATAACGCGAGAAAGAAAGAAACAGTAGAAGTGAACCACTCAAACAAACACACATCCTGATTCGGGGAGCTTTGAGTGTTCACACTTACCTAAGTGCAGAATTTAGCTGTTTCTCACATACACACACTCACGCGCTTTCGTTACATGAAAGACGAAAATATGAGTTCTGAAACTCAATTTGCCCTTTTGCACACACTCTTCTTTTAGGAGCAAACTAATCTATCAGTAGGGGGAAGAAGTGTACACACTCACAAACTTACTCTATGCAAGCACACAAATGCACATCTGAATGCTTGGGCAATGCATCGCAATCGTGCAATCCCATTGCGCACACTTAACATTCAATGCTTTATAGCTGTGGCGGGGTACCAGATCTCAGGACTCAAGAGCAGAGGTTGACCAATATACTGATTTTACAGATGAATTGGCAAAGTGTGGAAAACTATGAAGGTAGAATGACGTCAAAAAGATTTGCATACGCAGGGTAATATTTGTGGAAGTGTACATAAGACTGTAAGCGTAAAGCAGTGCTTTTGACCGTCTTTTGGCGAAAAAAACGTGCCAAAAGTGTAAGCGCGGAAAAATGGAAGTCAGAAGCATGCAGATCATATTTATTTTGCGTTAGCATGAAGCTGCAGTTTCACAATACATGAATTACACTTACGAGTAACAGTAAAATGCTGCAAATATTTTTTTCTTGCGCTTGAAACACGATTTACACCTTTACAAAGCTTCTCTTGCGCATGCAAATTTAATTTACGCTTACAGTCTTATGTACACTTCCACAACTCTTACCCTGCGTATGCAAATCTTTTTGACGTCATTTTACCTTCATAGAAAACTGGTTAAATAAACAATGACTGCAAGTTGCACAGTGTAACAGCGCCCTCTAGATGTGAAATTAAACCAGCTGCGGATTGCTGTGACATGTGCCTACACTTTGTATACAGTACGAGTTATCATTACATATAGTCATGGTATAGCGCCCTTGCAGCTACACTGAATGCTTCATGATTTGGCATTATGATTATAAACCGAGGACCGAAGCAAAGACAGAAAATCAAGCTTCAGTAGCTAGAAGCGCTCGAGTTCATGTACTTGCATAGAGCATTTTCTGGACGGTACGTAAATGCACACAGCAGAACTTACTTTTGCAAAGAAGCCCTTGAAGAACTTTCTGTCCTGGAATGGAGGTTGGTAAGGGGATGTTGGTGGGAGGAAAAGGCAGGAGAGGGTTACAAATGAACTCAGACACAATGTCCTGTGAGTGCGTGTAAGGACGGACTCTGGTTTGAGGGGTTTTGATGGTTAGGAATGACAAAGTGGTGAAGTATGGAGAGGAGAGGAGGGGGAGATCACACCTCTAGCTCACCAATCAGCCGTCAGACTCACCGATACGTGTGTCGATGTTATTGGTTCTGTTACAGTTCTAGTATTATTACTCCACTATGTGAGTTTGATTACTTCACTACTCTTGAAGGAATAGCTCACCCATAATGAATAATCACTCATTTACTCTCCTCATGTTGCTCCAAACGCATACGATGCTTTAACAGATGTTAGGCAAAATGTGTACGCTGCTCTTTTCCATTCAATAAAAGTAGATGGATGCTGCTTAGCTACAAAAATGAGAAATCATAAAAGTAGACCATGCAACTCATAAGGCTGCAACAGTTTTTTTTTGTTCAGTCGATTAAGTTATTGATTATTTTTTGATCAGTTGATTAATCTAGCAATAAACAAATATTCTAACCTCTATTAATTATCATGAATAGTGCCGAGTATGATTTACGTCAATGTCTATGGCTGATTGTAGAAAAACATGAACATCATTTGGGAATTATTGTAATTAATATTTGGAATTGCACGTTTTTAGCTTTTGAGGAGCTTCTTATGGTTTTACCAGATTTTATAATGTAGAGAGCGTGTTAATGTATTTGTCGAATATAATCAATCAGAAAACCCTGCGATACGAGTTAACATTTTCTTGATTCATGCTCACGTGAAAGTGCAATAATTCTAATGAGATGCTAAAAGAAATTTCTAAAAATCGTAATTAGCGCTTATAATTTTCCAACAAAATGATCATGATTAGTTTGACCATTATCGTGCAGCACTACATGTCACACATTACCTTCATGGTGCTTTTTCTGTTTTCTTTTTCTGAGCTCAACAGCTTCTGTCTCTGTTTACTTTCTTTGTATGGAAAAGAGCGGCCTGAACACTCTACTAAATATCCTCTTTTGTGTTTCATGTAAGAAAAAGGCAATAAAATGTTTTGGCGAGGGTGAGTAAATCATGGCAGAATTAGATTTTTGGGTGAGCTATTCTTTTAAATGAATCATGTTATGATGTTAGTGATGGCAGCAGTTTATTAGGATTGGTTCAGATGACCTCACATGGCATCAAAAGAGTCACGAGGAAAGAACTGATCTTGGATCCGGGGTTCACTACAAGCACACACCCCAGCTGAGAGAGAAAGAGTGTGAGGATTTCAAAATCTCTCTTCAGCCACAAACACACCAGGCTTATTATAGTCAACTTAAGCTTAAGCCATTAAAAAAAAAAAACCTTTGTGTTACTTGAAAGGAAATAAACGTTAGCTGAACTAAAATAAAAAAAGCAACATTTCTCATTTTCATTTAATTAAAAAAAACTTTAAAAAGCTTCAACAAAAAAATGTTAATTAAAAACTAATTTCAAACTATTAGATTTTTTCAATGATACTAAAGTAACACTGAGGGGCCGTTTACACGAAAATGTTTTCAGCCAAAAACGGGAAACTTTTCATGCGTTTTGCCTGTTCGTTTACACGACAACGGCGTTTTGGGGACTGAAAACGCATATTTTTGAAAACGGGTTTCAAAGTGCAAGTTTTTGAAAACGCCACCGTTATCGTCTCCATGTAAACACCCAAAACGGGAATCTTTGAAAATGGTGACGTCATGTGCGTGTGTAGTGCGTGTTAGGTATGTAGACATGCGCAGTACGTGTCGATTTTAAAGGCAAGCGTCAACAAACATACACAACAATGGCGGAGTACATGGTACAGTTGTTGCTGCTCAAGAGATTGCTAACGCTTCTTCAGCAAAGTGTGGATTTACTTCACCAATAATACAACCAACAGCGGAGACGCATCATATACACCCAGCCCCAGGTACTGTTTACTAACAAGGTGACAGCGCCAACTACTGGCCTGGCATACGTAATACAGCGTTTTTGGCCATTTTCGCGGATGTGTGTAAACGCGAATCGTTTTGAAAACGCTGTCGTGTATACGTGAAACTTTTTAAAAACGCAAGGGAAAATCTTTTCCGTTTTTGACTACATCGTTGTCATGTAAACGTAGCCTGACACACACTGCAGATAAAAAGCAATCCATTCTGTACACTCTTCAAAATAAAGGTTCTTTAGTATTGATGGTTCCGTGAAGAAATTGTAACATCCATGGAATCTTTCCATTCCACAAAATGTTCTTTATAGTAAAAAAAAAAAAAAAAAGTTCTTTAGATTTTAAAAACATTCTTGCCTCTAAAAAACGAAAAGTTCTTGGAGCGAAAAGAACTGTTCGCTCAAAGGTTATTTGGGGAACCAAAAATGGTACTTCTTGCTCCGAAGACCTTTCTTTTTAAGAGTGTACACATAGTGTTTGGTTATTTATGGGTATGATGACGCAATCTACTACTGAATTCACAACCCGCCCACATCATGTTTCTTGTTTACAGCTACGTGACTCCAAAGCGCTGCAGCGGTTATGTCAACCATTGTGTGTGTGTGGGGAAGTCTGATTGCTGTATTTCATATACATGTGGAATGATAACTGCAGAAATGCGTCGTCATTCCCTAAACCTTACAGTGTGGATGTGGCCTTTGTAAAACAAGAAGTGCACCGTTCACCAAGCCTGAGACTCACTTCCTCTCATCTACCCTGGCTTCACGTCCCTTAACTGAGGTTTGGGTTTCAGTTCAAGTAATCATGACCAGCAAAGCCATTATTTACTAAACCCACATCTTCAGTTAAGGCACAGAAAGAGGTGGAGGTTACATGTTACGAGTTAAAGTTACTGTCTGTTTCCACACGTGTAAGCTCATACACAGCAGTAGAAGGAAAGCGATGCTCATTGGGTTAGAAAAGAGGTTTAAGGGGTCAGAGAGGATCGAGATGCTCTTAATGGCTCATGTCAACAAACCTGCTTAGAAAAAGAAAACATCATAATGCATTCACTTCAGTACATATGCAAACAGATGGAGGAGGACGGGGGTTTCATGGGTAATAACTGCCACTGATGCTAGACATCTTGAGCAGGGTGGAAAGAACTGACTGTAGACAAATAGAAATACAGGAGCTGTAGGTAAAGAGAAACAGGGAAGACTAGAGGAAAGAAACCGAAATATCCTGTTGCTCTTCTTTCTCTCAGAATCAGCCTGCATTTCCACTGTTTGAGAGCTAATGCTGTCGTAACGGTTACTACATAACCGACCTACAAACACAGTGCAGTACGGTCTTCACCAGTCTTGATTACTTCTGTGAATATGTTGTAACTTTCCAAGTAATTTAATTAATTTCTTCATGAGCTGGCTGTAAAGGAACATTCAGAAGATAACAACAAATGAGCATGATTCACATCTGGCACTTGTAAATTATTTAATTTTGGAAGAACATGGAAAATTAAGTATTTGAAGTAGCCATGCAGCATGACAAAATAAGGCTGGCTGTGTAAACTGAATGCATATTATGCATGCGCTGAATTGACTGCAAACAAGTTTATTATACATATTTTGTCTGTTTAAAGAGGTTACTATTTAAATGCATTTTATTTCAGCTAGTTGCCAAAGCAACATTTATCATTTTCATTTAGTTAACGTAAAGAAAAAACGAATGAAAATGTGAAAAACGAAACGACTAAAACTTGAACTAAAATAACAAAAAATTAAAACAAAAAATAATAATTGTACATTATTGTAGGCTCACACATAAAACAGAGCTTAAAGTGCTTCTAAGATCAGATACAAAATATTAGTAATAACAAATATTAAAAATAATAATAGAATTTTCAATAACTTAAGAGACCTAAAAATATCTTAAAATCCTGACTTAAAAGTTTTGTCTTCACTTGCTTTTTTAAAAATGTGAACGCTTGGAGCTCATCAGTTTTAATTGGTAAAAGGTTCCACAATTTTCAGACTGCATTGGAAAACAGGAAGTAACAAGGTCGTTTGTGGCCTCCTAAATTCCAACCGTTAGAGGTCAAAGATCATCAGCAAACACAAACAGCCTGTGTGTGACTTGGGAAGGACATGTGTGCTCTCATCCTTCAGAAAGCTGAAGTTTAAACTAACATACTGGAAACTCAAGAAAAGCCACCGCTAGACATGACGCTTATATATTCTTCATGGATACATCATCCCAACATGCACCGTGATGAGCGCAGTGAAAAAATAAATAAAAAAGTGAGGGACTCAAGGGCATTAGATCTTCACATGCCAGAAACATACTTCATAAACACATTTATCATGTTAGGTCCAGCTAACACAGTAACAATAAACAACTAACACAAGTGGATGACATCAATAAAGATGAGCCTCTGCAGAGACACATGGACTTCCTGGACACGGGTGGCAAGCTTCCAGTGACAGGAAATCTTATTATGTTAGAGAACGCTCCTCACATACATACACACACAGGTCCAGCCACTTGATTTGGTGCTCCGGGTTACAGTGGTGGTAACTTAATTAGTGCTTATAAGTTCTGGAAATAATGAGGTTTGGACTGTCTGAGCGATGGTTTGAGTAGGTTACAGGGTCATGGGAGATGACTTATCTGTTAAAGCTGCCTCTTTAAAGCTTGTATATCATTAGTTATGTTCAGTGCGTTTGTGTCTTCATGCAAGAGCCATATGACTGACTAGAGCTGCACGATTATTCAAAATAAAATCTAAATCGTGATTTGGCTTAATTTTACTATCAAATCTGCTATTTTATTAAAACTATTATAAATGTTATTACATAAATATAAATAATTTTTTAAAATGTAAAAAAAATATACGCTGCACTGTGTTCAACTACACATGAGCAACTCGTGAGTTGGTGTTTTCAGCATCTCAGAGCATGTCGGTTCACATTAAATGCTGCTCCACATAAACTCCTACTATGAGTTTGAGTTGCTTTTGCATTTGGAAAAACTAATGCCAAAATCATGCCATTCTAGTAATGAGAGGCACTTATCATGAGCTGTTAGGGATATCTTTATTATTATATGTTAACGCTCTTTTTTATTATAGAGTGAAATATAACAATAGCAATATTTCTTTTATTTTGTTTCATTTTTTAGTTAGTAATAACAATCATCATGCTAATAATAATTTTTTTTTATTATTATTTTATACTCATTTTGATATATATATTCAAAATTATATATACATATACATATACATATATATATATATATATATATTCAAATTTCTGCTTGTGCAGCCCTACAAACAAGCACATCAAACCTGGAGCTTTTTTAAATTGCATTTTAAATCACATTTGCAATTTTTATAAGAAAAGCTGATTTTGCTACATCATGCAGCTTTTCCATGAAATGAAAGTGGATAGGATCAGTGGCTATCGAGCTCCAAAAAGCGTGTACACTATATTCCAAGCTTTCTGAAACCACCCGAGAGCTTTGTAATTAAACAAAATAAAAAAGTGAGGGACTCAAGGGCATTAGATCTTCACATGCCAGAAACATACTTCATAAACACATTTATCATGTTAGGTCCAGCTAACACAGTAACAATAAACAACTAACACAAGTGGATGACATCAATAAAGATGAGCCTCTGCAGAGACACATGGACTTCCTGGACACGGGTGGCAAGCTTCCAGTGACAGGAAATCTTATTATGTTAGAGAACGCTCCTCACATACATACACACACAGGTCCAGCCACTTGATTTGGTGCTCCGGGTTACAGTGGTGGTAACTTAATTAGTGCTTATAAGTTCTGGAAATAATGAGGTTTGGACTGTCTGAGCGATGGTTTGAGTAGGTTACAGGGTCATGGGAGATGACTTATCTGTTAAAGCTGCCTCTTTAAAGCTTGTATATCATTAGTTATGTTCAGTGCGTTTGTGTCTTCATGCAAGAGCCATATGACTGACTAGAGCTGCACGATTATTCAAAATAAAATCTAAATCGTGATTTGGCTTAATTTTACTATCAAATCTGCTATTTTATTAAAACTATTATAAATGTTATTACATAAATATAAATAATTTTTTAAAATGTAAAAAAAATATACGCTGCACTGTGTTCAACTACACATGAGCAACTCGTGAGTTGGTGTTTTCAGCATCTCAGAGCATGTCGGTTCACATTAAATGCTGCTCCACATAAACTCCTACTATGAGTTTGAGTTGCTTTTGCATTTGGAAAAACTAATGCCAAAATCATGCCATTCTAGTAATGAGAGGCACTTATCATGAGCTGTTAGGGATATCTTTATTATTATATGTTAACGCTCTTTTTTATTATAGAGTGAAATATAACAATAGCAATATTTCTTTTATTTTGTTTCATTTTTTAGTTAGTAATAACAATCATCATGCTAATAATAATTTTTTTTTATTATTATTTTATACTCATTTTGATATATATATTCAAAATTATATATACATATACATATACATATATATATATATATATATATTCAAATTTCTGCTTGTGCAGCCCTACAAACAAGCACATCAAACCTGGAGCTTTTTTAAATTGCATTTTAAATCACATTTGCAATTTTTATAAGAAAAGCTGATTTTGCTACATCATGCAGCTTTTCCATGAAATGAAAGTGGATAGGATCAGTGGCTATCGAGCTCCAAAAAGCGTGTACACTATATTCCAAGCTTTCTGAAACCACCCGAGAGCTTTGTAATTAAACAGACCAAAATTTAAGTCTTTATTCACTGAAAATCATGCTTCGAGAAGCTTGCCAGTTGAGGTCATCATTCACTTTCACTGCATAGAAAAGAGCAGCTTAGACACTCTGGGTTAAGAGTCATATATGTTTTGAAAACGAGTAGATTAAATGACGCAATTTTCATTTGTAGTAGAGGTCTGCATTCCCGCGGGAACCGCAGGAGGTGAACAAAGAGTGAACATATAGCAGGAGCGGGTGGGTGCGGAATATAACCTTGCGGGAGCGGGCGGGAGCTGGACTAAAAAAATAGTCCCGCGCAGACCTCTAATTTGTAGGTGAATTCCTGTTTTATTACTCTCTGTGAAAGCAGGAATTCCCAGACGAGCGGGAGTTCGTTCACAGAGCACGCAGACATCGGTCTACTCTGATCCTTCGGTTCTATCGACTGAATTGAGAAATGACACTCTTTTCTTTGATAGACTTAGTGAAATTAAGTGTAAGAAAAAAAAGTGTAAGAAACTTAAAAGAACTTGAAAGAAAGTTAACTAAAACTAAAATCAAACCATAAAAAACATTTCTATTACTTAAAATAAAGCATCCAACAAAATCACTACAACTTTAAATTTAAAACTATAAATATATAAATATATAAAACATTTTATATAAAATATAAAAACTGTAAAGGACATAGCATCACTAATGTGATTAAACGCAGCAATCTTTTCCAACAGAAGGTCAGACGAAGAAGAAGATGATACGCAATAACTCAGAGCAAGCCGTCAGGTGGAAAGTGACAAACATCACGACTCTATTTTCTCCAGAGCTTAACCTGGGTGGAGGCGTGCGAGGCCTTGTCAACGTGGAAAATAGACAGCGCACTGGACTTCCTTTTCCCTGAAGAATGGAATGTCTTCCGCTGGACGCTGTCGAGACAGGAAACTCACGCCTGTCCTCTCCGAGCGGACTGTGTGCTTACGTGTTGAGGTTTGGACGAATGATAAGGTACCTGTTCTCTGCATTCAGAATAACGTCTTTATAAAGAATAAAGTTTTCAAAACAATCACTAAAAAAGTCTGTGCACTGGCTTCCTATTTTTTGCTGTGCTGGCAAGTTATTTCAGCCTATGTAAATTTTCAGTCTATCTGAAATGAAATGATTTTATTTGCAAATGTGATGCTCATTAAATGCTTAATTAAATAGCTTTGGATATTAACAATGTTATCAAAACTAGAAATCCTTGTAAACAAAGACTGCTGTTGCATGTTGGTTTGTGGGCACGTTATGTAGTAACACAATCGGGGTGATTCTGAGAGAGCTTCACAAATGCTACAGCAGCGTTTCGGTGGAAATCAGATGACAGATGTGCAGTGGAGGGATAGGAGGAAAGCGATACAGGGCTCTACATCTCAGAAGAGGTTAAAAGAATATAAAAACTAAAGAATATATCGGGTTCAACAGAAGTTACGCTCAGTAAGATTTTTAATGTTTTTAAGGAAGTCTTTTATGCTCATCAAGGCTGAGTTTATTTGATCAAATATACAGACAAAAAAAAAAACAACAGTATTTTGAAATATCATTACAATTTAAAATAATGGTTTTCTATTTTAATATATTTTAAATTGTAATCTATTCCTGTGACCAAAGCTGAATTTTCAGCATCATTAATCCAGTCTTCAGTGTCACACGATCCTGATTTATTATCAATGTTGGAAACAGTTGTACAGCTTAATATTTTTTTGGAACCCGTGATACTTTTTTCAGGATCCTTTGATGAATAAAAAGTTAAAAAGAACAGCATTTATTCAAAATATAAATCTTTTCTAACAATATAAGTCTCTTTACTATCACTTTTTATCCATTTAGCACATCCTTACTGAATAAAAGTATTAATTTCTTTCACAAAATTAAAGGGAAAAAAAAAAATGAGTGACCCCAAAGTTTTGAACGGTAGCATATATCGTTACAACAGATTTTGATTTTAAATAAACGCTGATCTTTTAACTTTTTATTCATCAAAGAATCCTGAAAAAAAGCATCACAGTGCCCAATGTTACAGTAACATATGTTAAGGGACAAGCTGACAATCCTTTTCTGTGTAATCAACCTTATGACATAAATGCTGTCGACTGAGCTCAACTTATATTAAACATGAAGCTTTTTGTTTTGATGCATGACAGCATGGGCAAGACCAGCAGAAGAGGAAGAGAACAGCAGGAGGAGACAGACACGCTTTAAATAGATCACTTGGAGTCGACTGCAGGAAAGAAGAGTTGTGGTGTGAGCGGAGGAAGGCACGGACTGAGGAGACAGTTCAGGTGAAGAACAGGAGATGTCGTCCCAGCATGTGACCGATGAAGGAAGTCTGTGTGTGTTTGTACACCTACCGTCTCTGGAACTACCGGAGCGGTGGCCGCTGACACTCAATGTGCGGAAACAGCGCCACCCTCCTCTACCCACGGCAGAGCGCTCTGGTAGAAGACATCACTGCGTCTCGCCAAAAAGACTCCTGGGACTGAGGTCAGACCAAGAGGCGGGCAGCAATTTTACCGACAGGAAGTCCTTCCCCTTCCCCTAGTAAAACACACAGACCTCAGGAGCTACTATTGTCAGTTTGTGACATCAGCAGAGTCACATCTGAGAGCAGCTAGAGAACCACGAGTCATGTGTGCACCTGCTTATTAACCCTGTAAAGCCTGACATATGAATTAAGAGCCTGTAAAGTAGGGTTGTGCCGACAGACCATAGTATCGTGTATCGACGATAGTCAGAGATATCGCCTGTGGCTGATGCCTCTGACGATAGCAGGACGATTATTATTATTATTATTATCAGGCTAGTAATACCATCTAATTAATATTAAGGCTTCTTTGTTCCATCATATTTCTTTTTCCGGGTTTTTACAGTGTTCTAACCAATTACACACAATTACGTTGAGTTTATGAATCAGAGATGCAAACAGGTAAGGGGGGGATTTGTAGTTACTTTAAGGTGTTTATATAAGGTAAATATTTCTTATGTCCAAAACTGTAATTTTTCACAAAGAAAAACAAAACAAAAAAATGTTTAACATCTTGTTGCAATATTTTACAAAATTCAAGATTGAATACATTTGGTCAAAATCCCATGTTATAAAAGATTAAGAGCTATGCAGGCTATTTAAGACAATACTTCTGATTAGACGGCAATGCTGACCTAAAATGCAAAATGTTTGCCCTCTCTCTCTTCACCGTTCCTGCATCTCAGACCTCAAATACATGAAATATTAGTAGGGATGCACGATATTATCGGACCGATATCGGCCGATAATGGCTTTAAATGTACATATCGGCATTGGCCTGATATGAAAAATTATGCCGATATGTCTTGCCGAGAAGAGTAGGTTAACTCACATGTGCTCAGGGTGTGCTAGCGATTAGATCACCTCAGCAGTGTGACTAATTTTTGAAGCAAAGTTTTGCCTGAATGGTGATTAGATTCACTGCTTTGGATTGCTGCATTTAAGAATTACACGTTTGGTGTGTGATAGAGTAAACCGTAATAGCACGTGCAGCGGCAGCAGTGGGAGCCTCCCCCAGGTCCTAATGCCCGTTCGGTAAGGAATTTTAATTCCGTAGGGGGTGCTGTTGGCCTACTTTTAATAAAATTAAAGTAAAATACACAAATAACATTTAGACTGTGTTTCTGATTAAATAAAGCAGTAATTGATGCCATAAAATCATGAGTATGTTTTAATTTAAAGGTCAGAAGATATAGCTTACATGAATAAAAAAAATCACAAACATGACACTTGTAAATTAAATAATTTTAAATATACTGATTTATTCATTAATGTGTAATATGTTATATATTTTAAACAAATTATGAGCTCTAAAAGATTTTCAGAATTTTTACAACTCTTTTGCTTTACCATCTACAATGTTACTACTGCATCTTTCTGAAAAAAATGCAATTGATATATAGTTTATTTATAGTTATTTTCAAAGCTTCAATGTAATGTCATTATAAAATAACTTCATTATTGTTTATTTAATTGTAACAAATAAGTTCTTGCTAAAAACTAACCAAAATTAAAAATAATTTGCTTATAATTTCCACACAGGAGAGACTTGGTGTTGTTTCCAAACAAAAGGAAATATATCGGTATCGGCATCGGCTATTGGCCAAAAAGTGTTGAAAAATATCGGCATATTGGATATCGGCAAAATCCAATATCGTGCATCCCTAAATATTAGACAGATTTTCAATTAAAGAGTAAAGAAAATACTATACAAAACTTATTGAAACAACCAGTTTTTTTATTTACCCTTGTAAGACCACAAGGGCTAACTGAATTCTGACTCGCGAATTCTCATCATAAACAACAAAGTGCAGATGTACGTGCGATGTAAGTATAAGAGATTTATTCATCATACAGTGTAGAGCTTCACAGTTTATAACGGAAGTGTTTTTTAAAGTGCTTATACTCTCGCTAACTGAAGTCATTTATGATGTTCTTTGGTAATGTAAATGTTCTTTGCTCGTTTTCTTTAGCTGCTTTTCGAATAACTGAGGAAATGTAAGCATTAGTAACTTACAATGTTTCTATTAAATTGTTATCATGTTAAATACAAATTCAGTCATATTAAAAACATTAGGCTTATTTTAGCCTTACGCTGGAGTTGGTTCACTTTACCAAGTAAATAATTAAATAAATTTGAACTATAATATTGTGTATCGGCGATCTCACAGGCTGCCGATAGGACGATATTGAGTATATCGCCCAACACTACTGTAAAGTCTCATTTTTAAAATGGAATAGTTTGAAACTTTAAATAAAATGTAAAAAAAAAAATGCATATGTGCATGTGTTAAAAATTTTACCAAAAACAAACAAACAAAAAATACATTGAGTTTTTATGGCACATATAGGATGATATAGTGAGAATATAGAGCAGTGCTTCTCAAAGTCCGGACTCCGGTCCGGATTCGGACCCGGAGGGAATTCAGTCCAGACCTGCCTCCATTTAGTATTTCAAGAACACTAATTATTTCCTACTTTGATAAATGCATGTTAAACTTGTAAATAATATATTTCGTTTTTTAATATATTTTTGAAGATGGTCCGAAATGAAAGCGAAGGCGAGATATTGAAACTTTTCCTTCATGACATTTGTTGTCATGACATCCAGTGAGCGTATGACGTTTGACATAATCGGACGACATTTCACCGCTAATATGAGTAATTTTTTATTTATTTATTTTTGTTATCACTTACATTATGGCCATTTGACTTATAGCCGTGTCCAGTGTTTCCATACATTGAGTTATTTGTTATTTTCACAAAATCAAAACTGACCACCACCAATAGATTTTCCAAAAGGATTCTACTTCGTTGAATAAACTGAGCAAGGTGCTTTGAGCCTTGTATTATTACTATGAATTAGGCTACTACTACTACTACCATCTTGTGCCCTGCAATAATCATTTACTCAAACTCGTTTTACAAGATAAAGGGGGAAAAAAAATCAGCCAAACATATCGGCAAAAAAATCTGCATAATATATCGGCCATCGCCTGCCCTGATTTCTAAATATCGGCATCGGCCAGAGAAAAACCCTTGTCGGTCGACTTCTAGTGCTGACACTTAAATTAATTGTTTTGCCACTTTTGCACTTTATTTTTTCAAAAAATGTATGTTCATTTGTTATGCATGTTATGTATGTTTATTAAAAACAAGTTTTGTAATAACCAATTGTTCCGGCCCGGACCTTTGACACTGATGAAAATTCAGATTTGGACCTTTGAGTATAGACTTTGAGAACCCCTGATATAGAGGAAAAACGTCTCGGTTACGCATGGTAACCCTCGTTCCCTGAAGGAGGGAACTGCATTGGCTCATTTAGTTTACACTCAAAGTAGATTGGTCTCTCTAAGCGAGATCCCAATTCGTCGGTCATCCGACGTGACGTCGAGAGTGACCGACTGAAAGGGAACATCTTAATTTTACTCAGGGGTACAAACAAAGCAAATATATCTAGGGTTAAATATCAGCAACTTTCATTCAGGAAATCTAATTATGTTGGCAAATGCTTAGTTTACATGGACTGCTGTAATCTGACTATATAAAATAGTGCTAAAGCATTAGATTACTAAAAAATTACAATTCTGTCATGTAGTTTCAAACCTCTATGACTTTTGTCTGTGGAACATACAAGGAGATATTTTTACAATCAAAAAAGTAAATATATATCAAAATAAATAAATAAAAGTCCAGTCATATTACCATCTACATATATGAGTGCATTATTGCATTAAATGGCTCTACATGAAGAAGAAACACACACTGTCACTTTAAAAATGTGACTATTAGAAAAGGTCAGAAATTTTAATTTATCCAGTGTTCAGATGATTGTGTGATGCTCTGGAGTTTGACATTCATTTCGAGAGCTGGCAAATGAGGTTTTAAGGTCTGGTCTACATCTGACATGGCTTCTAACCTGGCTCTGAACCAGTTATTGAGCATGAATGAGAAAAGCAGCTGTTTATAACCACCAGAGCAGCCGTTTTCCAGAGCCTGTAATAGAACAGAGCAGTGATTTAGCTGGGAAATGGGCACAGAGTTATTCATAGAGCTGCTCTTCTTCAGCAATGAGTGTGTCCTCGACACTACCAAACCTCTGTGTCAACTGCTCACCACATACGTTCAAAAATGTAGGCCTAGTGTTAAAGGGATAGTTCACCCAAAAATGTAAATTCTGTCATTAATTACTCACCCTCATGTTGTTCTAAACCCGTAAGACCTCTGTTCATCTTCGGAACACAAATTAAGATATTTTTGATTAATTCTGACAGCTCTTTGACCTTCCCATAGACAGCAATGTAATTACCACGATCAAGGTCCAGCAACATAGCAAGAAGATCGGTAAAATAATCCATGTGACATCAGGGGTTCAACCGTAATTTTACGCGTGACGCAGCTGACACAGAATAGCATACGCTGTTTATGTTCAGTGGATACTCTCCAAAATGGCACTACAGTGATGCGGAGGAGACGAATAGTTGAATAAAGTCGTTATTTTTGTTTTCTTTGCGTACAAAAAGTATTCTCGTAGCTTCGTAAAATTACGGTTAAACCCCTGATGTCATATGGATTATTTTACCGATCTCCTTACTACGTTTCTGGACGTTGATTGTGGTAATTACATTGCTGTCTATGGAGGGTCAGAGCTCTCAGAATTCATAAAAAATATCTTAATTTGTGTTGCGAAGATGAACGAAGGTCTTACGGGTTTAGAACGACATGAGGGTGAGTAATTAATGACAGACTTTTCATTTTTGGGAGAACTAACCCTTTAAAACACTCAATCCAGTGCACTTCAGAGTTCAGACTATTTTACTTAATGATAACTGGCCGTAAGTGTGAAGCTCACCAAAAAAATGTGTCTGTTTGAGTGCAAGACGTGAGAGAGAGCTCAAAGCAGGATTCACACGCTCCAGATCTCACTTCTTGCACTGGAATATTTCAATTGGTGATGATATAAAAATGTGCAAACGGCAAACTTTCGTGACGACGCAGCACTGGCCCGATCAGGACAGTAGTTCTGTCAACTGTCCCGAGCATCGTTCACGCTGGCCACAGGCCATCCGGCAGTCTCTATTATCAAGCCCTGCATATATTTTGTACAGAATTCATTTTGTTTTGGCAAACATTTTTTGCAAGGCTTTACAACACACATTCTGGGGTTAGTGTTTATTAGATTTCCATTTACATTTTTAGTGGCTTGTAAAATGGAGACAAAAATGTCACTAATGTGTGTTGGGGCCTGAGCTCAGAGCTGAGCAACTGTATTTCTTCAGCTTTCCCTCCATCTGCTTCTAACACACATCTATTCATCAGAGACATCAGTGACCAGCCATAGAAAGATGAACTGATTAACACTAGCAATATGCAGAACTACACATTTTTTTCTTCAACTAATACTTGAATTATGAAGAAAGTCCTGTATAATGGCTACATCATGTATATCACCAGACCCTGATCAGACATATTTCAAAGGGACATATGGACACTTCATCCAGTCTTTTAATGGTAGAACTGTATATTCAACAAATAGACTAAATAACTATAAACCTTTATTGTCTGAAACGCTAACAATTTACTTGAAGCCTTTATGTATAACACATTATAATTATTCATAATGTACATTGTAATGCATTATATCTTTTCATAAATTAATGTAATCAAAGTCAAAAAGCATACTATTTACAGCTTCCTCGTTACATCTGAAATTAGATGTTTGTCATGTGTTTCAATTAAGGCTGGGCAAGTTAACGCGTTATTATCGCGTTAACACATTACTTAAGTAACGCCGACAATTATTTTATCGTGCATTAACACAATTTTATTATTATTATTTTGAAAGTCCGTTGCTCACTGGCTCTGAATACAGATACAGACAAACCATGGGTCACAGCAATGCGATTAATCGCGATTAATCTCAGAAAAATCATGTGGTTAATCGCGATTTTAAAAAAGATGTAATCGTTGCCCAGCACTACTTTCAATGCATTATACTTTCTGATGAAATAGACAAGTATTATAATGTTTTATATCTCTGGTTACAATTATTCACAAGATTAAAAAGATTAAAGATTATTATTATAATAATAATACAAGGTGCTTTACAAAGCATTAATTCCGCATTAAAATGACTTTTCTAAAGCATTTAAAAAGAGTAAAGTGATACCTAATGATCAAAGACCAAAACAACCAATTTCACTGATGTCATACTCCTTAAAAAGCACCTCATGTAACAAAAGCACAAACCATACAAAACACTGACTCACTCTACACACACACAAACACACACACACACACACACACACACACACACACACACACACACACACACACTTCACATACTGAGCTGTATGGAGTATATTTATGATCAGCAGGGGGAGAAATAAGAGCTCAGATGATGTGAGTGAATCTAGGACACAACACAAAACAAACATGCACACACGCACACACATAAAGACACCAACCCGTCACAGGCCACCAATTTACTGTGACCTTACACTATGATACGATAAAGCAGACTAAAAGCACAGAGGCGAATAAGCAGCTCTACAGGAGAAGAGGAGCGCTGATGGTCAGAATGAAGAGGAGTCTTTGGTTTCAGGCTGCTCTGTCTCTCTGGGATTGTGGGTAAATGTGGAAAATCAGAGACACATCAAAAGCAGGTTAAGGACGGCGCAGGCTGTGCAGAACCACTAAAGATTACAGCCAATCACATGGCTGTGAACGGCCAACAAACGCTCTCAAAGTTTTTTTTACTTGCTTGCTTTTTTTGCATCTCTTTGCAACTTCTATAAAACCAAAAATAACTGAAAACTAAACTTGATAATCAACCATTCTGACCCATTTCTAGTTTAATAACCTTTGAGACACAACTTAAAATTCAACTTTCCTGCCTAATTTAATTGCACAAATAAAATTAACACTGCAAGTCTATATATAACAAACCCATACAATCTAAAAATAAGTCATGTAACTCAAATTATTTTACTTCAAGCACACATTAAAAAATGACATACATACATAAAAAGGCCCTATTGCAATTTGTGCTTTTCCTATCCACAATTTCAGGACTTCTTGAAAATATAAAGGTTTTTGTTATACCATTTAAGATAACACTTTTTAAGGACCTGCAGAATCTCCGGTGGCACATTTAGCCCTTTTTTTATTTTTACAAAGAGAACCATGTGTGTGAGGAGCAAAGTCTTAGAAAATGTAAAATACTTTCAGGTTAAAATCATATTTAAAGCAAAGGTTCTTTAAATACAGGACCAGCAAAGATCACAGAAGAACACTTATTTTAATGCTGTTCTTTTATTATATTTGTTGAGCTATTCTTATCACAATGCCTGGTTTCCATATCAAAAACCATATCGAGAATTTTCCAAAATGGGTCACACACACTGTGAGGTTGTGGCATGGCATGATCTGTGTCAGAGTCAAGGCACAACAGCAGTCGACAAGTCCCTCAAAGCTCTGATAATCTCCAGCATTAACCGCATGAGAATGATTGACAGCTGCAGGTGCCTCGGCACAGGTGTGTATGTATGTGTCCATTACCTTGACGGCGAAGCTGCATTTGCCCTCGCGTACGGCCTCCTCGTCTGTCTGCCACTGGTGCGGCCGGCTGGACTCTGGCACATAAACGTCTTTCTTTCGCCGGAAACTCTGCCGTAGCTTATTCATCGCTTAGCCTCCTCCTGCAGACGTTTCAGACAGATGAAACAGACAGACATCTGATTATCTGCTCCATTGATGATTGAAAATGCCAAAACTATTGGAAAAAGTAAAACAAAACAATAAATACAGATTATTTCACAGACAAAGTATCAAAACTTCAGAAGTCAATACCAGCACCAGTATAGCGCTCAGATACCATATTGAGAGATTACTAGAAACGGCAAAAACACTCGCATCGTTACCTTACATTTTTAGCATCTCCTTGGTACTGAATAGACTAAATATCTTTTTAGTGTTCAACAGCTGAAAGAAATTCACAAAGGTTTGGAACAACAAGGTTAATAAATGACAACATTTTCAATTTTGGGTGAACAATCCCTTTAAGGAACTTACAGTATTTTCACAAAGAAATGAATAAAAACATGGATAAAAAGGAAAACACTGTAAAGTAAAAAGTAAACAATGTAAATCACACAAACAGTACATGCGTTTGTATGCAAGCTTCAAATGCAGAGGATCTAACGGCTGGATTCGAGTATTGGCTTCCTCAGCGCTGTCAAAATAAAAGTCCCACGGACAACAAAAAAACTACGCTTTGTATAGATGTAGCTGTGTAGAAGCAAGGAGTTTTTCATTTCTCTGTCTACTTATCACACACTCGCGAACACAAAAGTGAACAAGATCCGAGCGGCGTTCACCCCTGAATGCGCCAGCACACACACACACACAAATGTGTGGAGTCACGCAGTGCTGAGTCACATCAGAGCCACTGCAGTCAGTCAGTCAGTCAGTCACCTGCAGAGCCAGACAGCAGACACACACACACACAGCACAAGTTCCAGAGAGAGCAGCACAGAAACAGGCTGAAGATTCATTGCCTTTTACACTCCACAGAAGCTCAGATTTCAACAGTATACCGTGACGCTCATTTGAATGAGCCAGGAGAGACACATAACCACACACACACACACACACACACACACACAGTTTTCAACACCAAAGATAGTAAGAAATGTTTCTTGAGCAGTAAATCAGTATATTAGAATGATTTCTGAATGATCATGTGACACTGAAGACTGGAGTAATGATGCTGAAAATTCAGCTTTGATCACTGGAATAAATTACATTTTAAAATATGTTACAACAGAAAACCGTTATTTTAAATTGTAATAATATTTCACTATTTTTACTGTATTTTTTAACTAAATAAACAGTCTTGGTGAGCAGAAGAGAAGTCTATCAAAAACTGACTGCAGACTTTTGAATGGTATTGTATATAAACCTCGACGCTTCGCGAGCAGCAGTTCCTCTTTCGTCACACAGAAATTCTTTCTCAGTCTGAAAATGCAGAGTAGCAGAAGAAATGCAGAGGAAAAAATGTTACTAAACAGAAAAGCTTAGCGCGCGCGCGCGCGTGTGTGTGTGTGTGCGCGCATGTGACATCAAACGGCCGGACCTGTGCCAATGAGTTAATCTACAGTCAGAGGACAGAAACTGTGAGAAACACACAAGAAAGCAGCACAGAGGAAGAGGAGAGAGAGAGAATCCTTCATAAAGCTCAAGTTCAGCAGCTTTCCTCCGCTCGTCTGTATTTAGGTCAGAGTGACTGCAGGCCGCGGGTGAAGCTCTGTCCCTGATGCTGCGGAGGAGACGATGAAAAACACCACTCCACAGATTTCTGCCACAACTCATCACTGAAATCTTCTCTCTGCTGACATCACTCTCTCCATTCGGGTTCAGTCTGAAGCTCTGTTCACACTGACAGTGATCGTATCTCTGGAGTAGGGGTCGACCGATTATCGGCCTGGCCGATTATTGGCGCCGATACCCAGCTAACCAATCACAGTACATTTCGTATTTCAGAAGGCAGGCCTTCATTTGATACAGGAACTATTCGAGCCGTTCATGCCAGACTGGGGAGAGAGGTGTTGTAATTAGGGGTCGACCGATTATCGGTGCCGATATTAAGCATTTTTATGATTATCGGTATCGGTCATTTTCAAAACCGATTCACCGATAAAATAACTTCATTTTGAAATGCGCTATTTGGCTCTGATGCAGCCTGTCAGAACTCACCACTCTGTGGCCTAAAGCAGTCTCCGCCCACCGCTCATCTGATTGGTTGGGAGTCATGAGTCCGACCAATCAATGATGAATTCACTCTCACTCCGAAAGCGCTTGCTAACTGGAGCTGCTTCAGTGATCACGCATCAGTTGTCTCTCAATAAGCCGCAAAAATACTATTTAAATATGGATCCAGCATGTTCTGCGTGTCTCTGTGTATGTAAATGGCACAGACCAGCGGTTTTGTTGTCTGCACATACAAAGTGCGCGATGCTCGCAGTGATTTCAGCTTCTGTCGTCTCGCGCGTTTTTGAACGAATCTACTGAGTCAGTGATTCATGATTACCCATTCATAAAGACAGTCACTTGCTTCATTCTGTTCAAACGAATCAATTGAATGAATGATTCAGTGATAAAAATCCGTGATTTGCCGCCACCTGCTGGCAGTTTCAGTTTCATTTTTAGGTACAATTGCAGTTATTTAAATCATTTAATATTTCTGTATTCAAAATTTATTTAAAACATTAATCTCCACATGAATTTATGAATTTAATTGCACTCATGCCACCTCTGAGCCTCACT
>NW_015540859.1:741100-756686 GCF_001515605.1 Sinocyclocheilus anshuiensis | reverse complement strand
GCTGCTCCATGTGAAAGCACGCACGTGATGGAGATTTACCGCTGATTACAGAACTGGCTTTACTGACAAGTAAAGTAAATGTACTTCTTGAACACAAATTAACATATTTTTAGGGCTGCCCCCTAATAGTCGACCAAAATGTTATTAGTCGCAGAAAAAAAAAAACCCACAGGCAAAGTCATGCAGTCTGTGACTAACAGATCATTAACAGCTAGTCTATGGTAGGCTAATACAGTACATCGGGCAGGACATCCAAACTCTCGACTATCATTCATCAACCTCAAATATGGCTTATCATCTGAAATATGTAAGTATTAGCAACTTTACATGTCCGCTCAATCTAATGTTAACCTAGAGAAATGTGCGACCACACACACACACACACACACACACACACACACACACACACACACACACACACACACACACAGTGAGAAACAGCTTGTCTTGAAAGGAGGAAAACACAATAGCACATTAGCATGAGAAGCCAGTGCCGAGCCCAGCTTGTGTGTGATGTGTGACAGAAACAAAAAGCACACACACACACAGGTTTGCAACTGTAACCAAACATAATTACGCACATGCCATATAAGATTAATAGGATTTTTATAATTATTTTATTCAGCAAGGTTGCATAAATTGATCAAAATCGACATGAAATATTTATTTTAAATAAGCGCTGCAAACTCCTACTACTCAAAAAACCGTGAAAAAAAAAAGTATCATGTTTTCAACAAAACATATTTGGCAGCACAACTGTTTTCAACACCAAAGATAGTAAGAAATGTTTCTTGAGCAGTAAATCAGTATATTAGAATGAAAACTCTCGACTATCATTCATCAACCTCAAATATGGCTTATCATCTGAAATATGTAAGTATTAGCAACTTTACATGTCCGCTCAATCTAATGTTAACCTAGAGAAATGTGCGCTGTTCAAGTGTGTGTGGAGTGTATAAGCGCGCTCACTGCAGGACAGATGGAGGCACCGGTGCACTCACTTGCTCTTAAAATACTGGTCATTTTTGCTCATACAGATAAGAGTAATACATCTTTCTAAAATCTGTAAAGACTACGCTTATTTGTGTGCTCTCACAATAAAAACAAATCGCGCTTTTGTGAAATAATGAAAGCAAACAGGATGCGCTTTCTGCCGTCTCGGTCTCTGTGAACTTGAGCGCGAAACTCTGTGTTATACCTTTGCCTTACCGACATTAAAAATATATCTATATAGAGTGAAATGTCTACTTTCAAATGAACCAATTCAAATGGAAAACAAATATTCTCAGATTATGTAATCCGTATGAAACCTTCATACAGGCGCATCATTACTGCAGAGATGACGAGTCAGTGTCGCTGACGTCATCTCTTAAACTGAGAACAAAGAAAGCACTAGTTTATCAAAATATTAAAATGTTAATGCAGCCTCCTTACTGTTTTTCCCTGACACATTAATAATCACTACTTCTGCCGGTACGCTGTGGCAAGATGTATGCATGTGCTTGAGCACTTATTAGGCTATGTAGGCAATTAAAGGCTCATTTAGGGAGGGATGTTCATTTCGGTTATTTTTCCTAACCGACGCTCGTTAACCGATTATTAACCGTTAACCGACAAGATTATTTTAAATTCGAATTTAATTAAATTAGAAAGGATACGTGTCTGTGACCCATTCAAAAATACTAACATTTGTTTCACAGGGATTAATTTTGCATGCGCAAAAAGCAGCAAACAACAGAACATGAGGATTCACATGGCCATCATATCACATCACAATAGCCTAGCTATGTTTACAGTGTTTATTATAATGTTTGTAAACATTTTGTGTCGGCATTAGGCCTATTTCTGAATGAAATAATAAAATGCAACATGTTTTTTTTTTTATCTAAAAAAAGCCTTTTTTTTTTATACGCGTAGCATATTTCAACCATGCAGCAAACCTTTTTAAATATTTTGATAAATTACTACAAAAAAAAAAAACTTTTTAAACCGTTTATCTGATTTTATTAATCGGTCAAAATTCTTCACGGTCGGTTAACGGTTAACCGGTTAAAATGAACATCCCTAGGCTCATTGTAATGATTTAAATGGTTTATTAGTAAACGTGCGATTAGTCGACTAATGCTTAAAATTAACGACTACTAGTCGACCAGAAAAATCCTTAGTCGAGGACAGCTCTACATATTTTTGATGCAATCCGAAAGATCCCTGATCCTTCATAGACAACAACACAACTGAAATGTTCCCAGGTCCAGAAATGTAGCAAGGACATTGAAGAAATAGTCAGTGTTTCCCACAGGATTTTGTGAGACTGTGGTGGGTGGTCCTCGATCCCTCTAGGAGGGTCCGCTGAAAATGTTGTACATTTTAAAGTTAAATTCATAAATCTGGTGCACTTTGAGAGTTCAAAATTAAGAGCTCCAACACAGGTTCAGTCACAGTGTGTAAGAGACTCAACCCTCTTTTTAGTTGTGATATAGTGTCTCAGTCTCACTGGTGAATTTGGAAGCCAAACAAATTAGAATAAAACAATAATAATAATAATAATAATTTTATATTATTATTCCTATGACAGTTATAGACATATATTGTAAAACAATTGCACTGTGAAATAAATGAAAATTATATATTTTTTTTTCAGGTATATTATTTTACCTCACTCTACTGTAGGGAACAAAAACAGACAGGCTGAATGAGAACGCAAATTCACTCTCTGACAGCAGGTGGTGGTTATGGATCAGCAATGATAAGAGGGGAAAAAATGCCATCGAAACTTTTGTGAAGTCAGTTCCCTTCAGAAATACATTCATATAAACCCCAACCCCAATATTTATATTTTTCTTCTGAACAGTGAGCTTGCTGTACCTGTACAGTATTTTCTCTGTGCGCGTCTGTTAATTTTAGGCCATGCTTGCAAGAGATAAACCCTTGAGCTTTTATTTAGGCAGAAACTTCAGTTGAACTTTTATTTTGGCGGAAAACTCCAGCTTCTGTGAAAACAGGTTTACAAACATTACTAATTTAATGAAATTCTGTAAACATTTGCCCATTAAAATGTTGAAAATTATGCAAATGTGCAAATTATGCATAACTGGTGGCCGTTGCGTTCCCAAACGCGCTAAGCTCACAGCACATTCAATAACGGAGTTCACTACATTCACTGTGAACGGAGCCGCTCTGAGATGCAGAAAACACCGGATCACGAGCCGATCGCGTGCGCTGCGCAATGTGCGCGCTTCACTTTGAAACAAGCAGCGCAAACAGACTTGATAAGTCATATTACGCCACAGTCTAGTTAATGAATGGGAAACACTGAATAGTCCATGTGACATCATGGGTTCAAGCGTAAATTTTACGAAGTTAAGAGAATACTAACAAAAATAAAGACTTTATTCAACAACTCTTCTCCTCCTCATCCCTTAGGCTGTGGCGTGCCGCCATTGTGTAGAGAGTATCACGACGCATGCGCTTGCTTCCGCTTCATGTAAACAACGCATGGATGTGCTGATGCACGTGCGTGTTACGTAAGCAGCAGCGCCATGCGCATGTGTTGCTTACATGAAGCGGAAGCAAGCGCATGCGACGTGATACTCTCTACACAATGGCGGCACACCACAGCCTAAGGGATGTGTTCTTAATTTGTGTCCTGAAGATGAATGAAGGTCTTGCGGGTTTGGAACGACATGAGGGTGAGTAATTTAATGACAAAATTTTCATTTTTGAATGAAATATCCCTTTAAGCAAACGTCACAGTTGGGTTGTGATGCCAGGATAAGTCATGCTAATTTGATAAGGAATCAGTTTTCTTGCTGCTAAAAACATTGTGCAGAGGAAAGCATCAGCAGCAGAAGCACATAATGAGTCATATAAACAAGGTAGAATGAAATATCAATGAATAAATCAGACGCCCTCAAAATGTAGACAATTTTTGAAACTGTTTTCCAGACATTAATGGATAATCTGTATTCAGCCCAACACTAATGACTTACTGCCTGTATATTGTTTCTGCATGTAGACACAGATATACATAGAACAGAGCCCTATGAAATCTCTTTTATTTCTCCCAAATTATGTCTTTTTTTTCCCATTTTAATCTTTTTGGAATCCATTTTTCCTGTTTTAATATCTCTGGATTTTATTTTAATGGTTGAAATTAATTTTAGCAATCAAACATTTATTCAAAATGATTGAAATCATGAATCCTATACAATTTGACAGTTTGTTAAAAGTTTAAGAAAGATGTAATTTTTAAGGCCCTATGTTATCAGTTTAATTTTTCACAATTTTCTTTTTTTCTTTTTTTTTTTTAAGTTTGAACTTTTTTCTGGATTCCATTCGAATGGGTTAATTAAATTTGCATAATTAAAAAGCATGTCTAATCAATTGAACTGAAAATGTATACTTTTTTACAGGAATAGGGCACTATGTTGTTTTTCAGAAATTCTGTAGTTTGTTTTCATTTTTCTGGATTTATGATTTATCACAAATTTATTATCATAACAGTGGAAGGCAAAAAAATCATTCATATTATTCTTTTTTTTTTTTATGTAATAATATACAAATTCATATTATTAAAGATTATTATTATTATTACTATGAAAAGTACATTCTACTAAACAATATGAATAAATTTCTGTCATAACTTTTATTTTGGCATGTTGTAGTGAAGAGTTTCGAGTTTGTATGTATCTGACGGTAGTTTTTCTCAAATTAATTGGTGAAACACTGGTGAAGTGACTCTCAGAGCAGCTCTGGAGATGAAGTTCTTGTGTTCATTGAGTGAGACGCAGACGAGCGTCATGCGAGCTTCAGTATGTAGTAGACCAAACTGACACACACAAACAACATGCAAAATTCAGATTGCATTAGCAGTCTTTTTGCGGTGTATATTCACAGACATTAGTCCATATCATGATCTGATTAAGTCTACAGCCCAACTTTTGATTTATTCATCCAAAATATGATGATTCCATGACAGAATCGTGATTATACAATTTCTTCTGTTTTTCATGCTTCTCATGTTTTTTAATGTAATGATTATTAGAATGACTAATAAACTATTCAGGTGATAAGTACAACAATTTCCTCATATGCTCCTTTTACATTTCTTGGTCTCTTGAGTTCACTCACCGGACACAAGCTCTCTCTTCCGTGCCTGTAGCGAATCGATGCATCACACTATCATACTGGATGATGACAATGTAATGATTATTAGAATGACTAATAAACTATTCAGGTGATAAGTACAACAATTTCCTCATATGCTCCTTTTACATTTCTTGGTCTCTTGAGTTCACTCACCGGACACAAGCTCTCTCTCTCTTCGCCTGTAGCGAATCGATGCATCACACTATCATACTGGATGATGACTGAAGCTGCATCAGTCTCTCTTGCACATTATGACAGACTTCCTGTTGCTCTGCCACTGCAACCGGTTGTCAGTGAATTGTCTTTTTACTCGTTTCATGTCTCTCTGTGCAGTGTGTGGGAGAGTGAGTCTGGTGTATAGGGGGTGAAATAAAAGCCAATGAAAGAGAAAGTGAGCGTGAGAGCCGGTGGGAAACAGAAACACACAGCACACCGAGTCATGTGAGGAGACTTAACTTCACAGCACAGCCACTAACAACCTTCACACATTTCAGCTCTAATTGCCCTTAAATTGATGGATTTATTTATTTAAAAGATCCATCTGTTATTCACAAGAAAGAGTGTTTTTCAGACGTTTCTTTCATTCACACACCATTATCAATATGCTCTTACAACTCTGAAGTAATTTGCAAGAAATTTTCTAGCAAATACAATTAGAAAATGACATTTACACAACAGCCCTGGAAATACAGTAGGCTAAAAGTACAATAAATAAATACACAGCACAATTTAAAATCCAGGTATTTCAGAAAGGTAGAAAAGAATAACTAATATTTTAAATTGGGGAAATAGATTTGAGTTCTGAAACTTGCAGTATTGTTATTGTAGAGCAACCTCTCATATGTGTCAAATGTCAACATTTTCATTCTCTTTGATTTCATGACCCCTTTAAATTGTTTTATGAAGTTTTATGAATGCATTTGATCACCACAGGTTTGGTGATAATTTTGTTTAGAAAATTGTATAGAAAATAAAAACAGAATCCATTAAAGATAAAGCAGAAATCACAGATTTTGTAAAAAAAATGTAAAATAAATAAAAATTTGTTTTTTTTTAATCAGATTTCCCTATTATAAAAAAAACAAATTAAATATCAAACTGTTAAAGTGTAATGAATTTAAATTGATTAGACATCATTTTTGATTAATAAAATGTAATTTAACCAATACAAATTATTCTTCACGTAAAAATGGGCGCGGTGTGTCTTACCATATTATTTTATGAACAGTAGTTTGCTGCATTTAGCCACGGAACTTGCTAACTAGCACATTATTAGGAAAGGCGATTCGCAAATATTCATAAAAACCTTATACTCACTTCTTCTGTGGGTGAAGCTGGATCACAAATGATTCGCACGAACATAAATGCATTTAGGTAGATCACGGGCGCATTCCCTTCAAAAACAAAAGTAGGGGAGCGCGGGGCACAAAGTAACGCGGGACATTTCACTTCCAATTTTTGAGGGTAAATAAAGAAAACCGTATACATTGTAATTATGAAACAAAGTGACATATTTGTACTAGACAAGTGTGAAAGTCACTATGCCAAGAATCTGATCCGAGAAAGGGGTTATGATTTATGGGGATTTAAAGAAAAAAAAAGCACTGAACAGCTTTTTTTTATCATTTTAGGGTGGATGTGTAAAAACACTGCCAACACACATTTAAGTTCAAACAACATGTAAAAGTGAATTTTGCATCCGATGACAATAATAATGGTAACACTTTACAGTAAGGCTCCATTTGC
Organism: Sinocyclocheilus anshuiensis; assembly: GCF_001515605.1. NCBI lineage: Eukaryota > Metazoa > Chordata > Actinopteri > Cypriniformes > Cyprinidae > Sinocyclocheilus > Sinocyclocheilus anshuiensis. The sequence goes on along the minus strand of NW_015540859.1, from coordinate 749,792 downwards.
TAACATTAGTTAACCACAATAGTTAACCTAAATTAACAATGAAAAATAATTCTAAAGCATTTATTAATCTTAGTTTATGTAGATTCCATGATTTACTAATACATTATTAAAATCAAAAGTTGCATTTATTAATGTTATTTAATGGACCTGGGGTAACATGGACTAACAATGAACAGTTGTATTTTTATTAATTAACATTAACAAAGATGAATAAATACTGTTACAATGCAGTGCTCATTGTTAGTTAATACATAAAATGTAGTTAACAAATGAAACCTTATTGTAAAGTAGTAATAATAATAACAATAATAATAATAAGACCAAATTTCTTTCATGTTTTTATTTTTAACATTAAACGTCTGTTGTGCTACACAATTTAAATAAAAGGAATTGTTAAATTTTTATTTGACTAAATTTTAAAGATCAAACTGTCAATGTTTTTGACCTCCTTTTTTGCTTACCACCATGTTTGGATAATACATTTGTATTAAATCATAAATACAGAAAAATTAAAACAGACAACAGAATTTTAAATTTTAATGAATTTTCATGAAGTTGCTTAAGTTTTATAAATGTAATTGATTATTAATATTTAATGAAACCAACACAATCTAGACAAATTTAAATGGAAAATAGAAAAAAATCTAATAATAATTGGGGGGAAAAATAAAATATGATTTCATAGTGCCCTAAAAATTTAATTTCTTTAAACTTTAAATAAATTGTTGGCAAATCATACAAGTTTCATGATTTCAATTATTTAGACAAGCTTTCTGATTACTAAAATTTTATTTAACCATCAGTAAAACAGAAAAACTGAAATGGCAAGGGGGAAAAATTCCAAAAAATTTTTAGGGAAAAAAAAAGAAGATTTTATAGGGCCCTAAACAAGGACACTATAAAATAAAGTGTTAACAAAAGTACTACAACACAAGCTAAAACTAAAACTTTTCATTATTATTACGTTTTTTTTGTTCTTTTTTTAATGCAAAGTAATGAGGTCATGAGATGCTTATTGCTGCATAATGCCTATGAGTCAATGACTGTAGTGAGTCAATGATCTTACACAACAGGGCACAGTTAAACAGGAAGTGAAAAAGGGCTGGGAAGGAAGGGAACCCTCGTCTGGATCTAGAATGTTGTGTAACTGCTGGTTCATTTCTTTCCCAGCCGTGACAAGCAGCCAGTTTTAGAAACAGCCGATTACAGCCAAGCAAAGCAAATCTATTGAAACGCAAGGAGCGTCGCAAAGAAGAGCAGACAGAACAGAGGACAGAACGATAACCTTCACTAGAAATATCAGAGCCATTTACAAAACACATTTACACTCAATACGGAAGAAAAAAAATCCCAAATGCCCTTAAAGGAACACTCCATAATTTTCAAAAATAGGCTCATTTTCCAACTCCCCTAGAGTTAAACAGTTGAGTTTTACCGTTTTCGAATCCATTCAGCTGATCTCCGGGTCTAGCGGTAGCACTTTTAGCTGTAGCTTAGCATAGATCATTGAATCTGATTAGACCGTTAGCATCTCGCTCAAAAATGACCAAAGAGTTTCTATATTTTTCCTATTTAAAACTTGACTCTTCTGTAGTTACATCGTGTACTAAGACTGACGGAAAATGAAAAGTTGCGATTTTCTAGGCCGATATTTTCCATCGGTCTTAGTACACAATGTAACTACAGAAGAGTAAGCTTTTTATTTTTATTTTTTTAAGAATTCTCTTCTGCTCACCAAGGCTGCATTTATTTGATCCAAAGTACAGCAAAAACAGTAAAATGTTGAAATATTTTTACTATTTAAAATTGCTTTCTATTTGAATAGATTTTAAAATGTAATTTATTCCTGTGATCATACATAGCTGTATTTTCAGCATCATTACTCCAGTCCTCAGGGTCACATGATCCTTCAGAAATCATTATAATATGCTGATTTGCTGATTATCAATATTTAAAACAGTTGAGTACATTTTTTTTTCAGGATTCTTTGATGAATAGAAAGATCCAAAGATCAGCATTTATCTGAAATAAAAAGCTTTTGTAACATTATACACTATTCCATTCAGTATAATTTTTATTATTTTTTTGGGAAAGAAATTAATACTTTTATTTAGCAAGGATGCTTAAAATTGGTCAAAAGTGATGATAAAGGCATTTATAATGTTACAAAAGATTTCTATTTCAGATAAATAGTGTTCATATCGATATCGGAATTATATCGTATCGACCGAAATTAAGAAATATATCGTGATATCAATTTTGGCCATATCGTCCAGCCCTAATATCAAGGTAAATATCAAAGTTGGCATTGTCCATACCACAGAAAGGCTCATCATAGCTGACATGATGTTATGTAATAAACAAGCGCGACGATGGCTTGAGTTTATCCATAGGTCTGACTGAACTGACGGCTCTTTTGTTTCTGTGTGTGTAGGGCATCTGGGTTACACACAGACCACAAAACTGATCAGCTCTGGTGTCAGACAGAGATCATATCCAAAGTCTTCAGATGACACTGCTCATATCACCATCTCTGTGAGTAACCAAAACCCCACATTAACACACACACAGAAGAGCAGTGTATGTGCAGGCCTGACACACACTAGCTTTCCAAGCTCTGTCTCTAAATACAGGTGTGAATCTAAAAAAATTTGAAGTGTCCTAAAAATTCAGATGTGGATGTCCTCATTGTTTATAATCAAACTGTTCCCCCTTTAACACCTGTGTGTTTTACAGAAAGCAGATAATGTGACACACTCTGCTCAGTAAACAGAGAACCTCAACTTTCGGTTCCAACAACTGAGGTAAATGTAAGGGTAAGTACACTGAAAAACATTACAGGAAACAGAACATGAGGCAGGTCTATTGCTCTTATATTGACTTAAAGCACAAATCCATTTCAACATATCAAATTTAGTGGTTATTATGTCAAAGATCACAATTTCACGTTCAGTCCCTCATTTTAATATGGTGTGGTATTAAAAGCATGAAAAATACAACTTTTATTTAGGCCTAAATATGAATGGGTTATAAACAGCAAGCTAAGAGCAAAGAGTGCTTTCTTTTAAAAAAAAAAATCTGTCTATACTGCACAATTAATCTCATATTTACATTGTGTTTATAATTTGTTGGTTATAGCGAAACAATTCATAATCAAGAATTGAGCAGGTACTTGGGACTACCGTCCTGTGGAAAGGCTGGTGTTGTTACAAATTTAAAATTGAAGTATCAATTTAGTGGCAACGTAACATACCTGTACTTTAGATAACACTACTAGGTGGTGATCTGCACTAGAGCCCGACCGATATGTCGTTTTGCCGATTTTATTGGCCGATATGAGCCTGTCGCAGATATATCGGTATCGGTGAATATGCCGCCGATATGAACTTTTTTTTTTTTTTACAGAACATTAAACGCAGATAAAATGCTTGTAAATGGTGTAATTACATAGTTTGTCCAGCAGAGCGCGCTCCATTGTTTGCTACTGGCGACCTGGATGAAACGCTTTAAAGCTTAAGTGTATGGAATACCACTGAAACTTTGAACGGCCATATCTCCGTAATGGCGCGACGGATCCGCACCAAATTCGGAGGATCCCTTCAGCTGTCCATAGCCACCAAATTCGGAGGACCCCCACGTCGATAGCCCCCAGGGTCCGGGAGTTAACGGGTGGTTTAATTCGCGGTCGGGCACCAACCGATCTGGCGATCCTGGGGGGCTACCGACGCGCGGAGGGTGGTGTTCGAGAGGACTCCTCGAGCTGAAGGGATCCCCGAATTTGGTGGAGATCCGTCGCCGCATTCGCGAGATAGTGACACCAGCCAACACTTTCACTTCAGTAAGGAGGTCTCTTGTTCAGGCAAGAGCATTCAAGCGTTGTCTTATTCGACTGTAAGTGTCCTGCGAAGTGGACTTCACATGATATTCCGCCATGATTCCAGTTCCAAGGGAACGTACACGTTACATTCAAAGGGCATTAAAATGCGCGAGACGTGAATTTAAATTGTATTTATTTACAGAGGTATATTGTCACACTTCACACTTCTCTAGTAAGTTCGTCTGTGTGTGAAGACAGTAGCGCAAATCCGTGAATGAATGTTCCGAAGTGAAATAAACTTCAACGGAATAAAGTTGAATGGAATTGAATTGAAATAAAGTTGAATAAACTTCAAATTTACTGTTAAGTGCACTGATGTCAGACTCATTTTGGATAAAAGTTTATTGTTAAATTGTTAAATGCCCTGCCTCCATTACATATCTTTGTCACGTCATTATAAGTGTTTGATCACCACATTTGAGTGACCATTGCAAAAAATGTGTTTATGTATATATATTCTGTTTATGTATATACTGTATTCTATATATAGTACCAGTCAAATGTTTAGACACACGAATGGGAAAGTGTCCAAACTTTTGACTGGTACTGTACTATAATATGCACAAAGAATATCGGCTGATATATTGATATCAGCGGGTTTTTACTCCCTAATATCGGTATCGGCCCCCAAAAACCCATATCGGTCGGGCTCTAATCTGCACTACGGCTTTTAAGTGCCATTAAACTAAAGTTTCCACGGTGGCTCCTGGATTCAGCGCTCTGTTGAGAATGTCTTGAGAATGTCTTAAGAAAATACACATAACTGACTGAACTTACTCCAGCACTAGTTTTTGGTACCAATAACCATGGGTAAGAAGTAAGTTTTGGTTAAAAATGAGAGTTTGGGGTCTATATATGATATGATAACCCTGCTTTCTGCATGGTATTTTGATGCATTTTAGTCAAATAGATCACATGTGGAAAACACTAAACGCTGGTGTAAATTAGAACTGAATATCACCAACAAAGTCATGAAACAGAGGCCATGATTCATATTGCGACATACTGAACTCAGTTTATCCTAAACCACCAAACAACATGAAACACTGTCACTCCACGGTGGCTCCTGGATTCAGCGCTCTGTTGAGAATGTCTTGAGAATGTCTTAAGAAAATACACATAACTGACTGAACTTACTCCAGCACTAGTTTTTGGTACCAATAACCATGGGTAAGAAGTAAGTTTTGGTTAAAAATGAGAGTTTGGGGTCTATATATGATATGATAACCCTGCTTTCTGCATGGTATTTTGATGCATTTTAGTCAAATAGATCACATGTGGAAAACACTAAACGCTGGTGTAAATTAGAACTGAATATCACCAACAAAGTCATGAAACAGAGGCCATGATTCATATTGCGACATACTGAACTCAGTTTATCCTAAACCACCAAACAAGATGAAACACTGTCACTCACGTGCAGCAAAACGAAACAATATCACCGCAAACCAAGAAAAAAAAAAAATCAAAGTAGACATATTAAAGAAGCAACATACAAAGTCAATCTTCATCCAAGCAAAAACATTAACACTCTTCATTTATAAACTGATTAAAAAAAACACACACAAAGTCTCTCAAAAGTTGAAACAGTGATATACCTACAGTTTCTAAATTTCCAATTACTGTTTCCTTTAAAAATCAATCAATCAATCAATCAATCAATCAATCACAAACCCAAAATATTTTTAATCCGACACAGAGGATGCAAGTATATGTTCACAATCGCAGACATTACAGTTGAGATCTTTTGTATTATTATAGTTCATCACTAAATAATAGCAGAAAATAGCAGATTGGGGGATTGAATTTCTTCAATTACATTCACTCTTGGGTCAGCTTAAACCTTGCCGTGTTTCATATATATTTCATAGACATACATATTTCATAGATATATATTTCAGAGACAGTTTGAGGTGTTTTGGCACCATTTAAGTTTTCGATGAAAACGAGGCAGTCAAAACTGAAGTAGACCGCTTAGTGCATGCTATCAGTCATGAGCAAAGTCTTATCCAAGATCTAAATCAAACAGTCCAAAAAGATGAATGTAATACTAGAAATTATTAGATGAGCTATTAATTGTCCAAAAGTGAATGACTCCTGGAGTTCAGATATGCCTCTGATGGGGCGTCTTCACCCTGAAAAACTCCATACCAGAATGGAGAAAGAAAAGGAGCAAGTGAAAGAGCAGGAGGGATGGAAAAAAAAGGGTGAGAGAGAGAGAGAGAGATCAGTGGGGGCTCTGAGCATGCTTAATTCCTCTATTGACTCTGACAAATGCAAAGAAACTGACTGACACTTCATGTTAACAAATTGTGCGTCTGTGTGCAGTCCCCACTGCATGAGACACAATCATACACGAACAGGTGCAGAGGCAGATCTCTCCAGCGCCGTCAGTCTCACACTGGAATAACACTCCGTAAGCTGCTGAAACTGATCACTGAGCTTTGGCTGGGAACCAAAACCCGCTGAGGTGCCTACTGACTCAACATTACTGGACATCAATATGTGTGAAAGAAAGTGCAGTATTACATAGATGTTATGTTTCAAATGCTGAACATTCAATGGATGCCAACAACTGATTGTCAAACATCTAAAAAACAATATTTCTAGATTATTCTGGAATCGGATTGTGGCTCATTGAACCAAAACTGGATAAAAATGTGAGGTGCCTAAAAATTCCTACCTCTTATTAGAGAATAACCCATTCATAAGTTAAGGAAAACACACTATGAGAGCTACAAATATGAAAAGCTTGAGTCTCCATCAGGCAAGGTTACAAGGTGGTTTAGAATTCAAATATCTATATTAAATAATTCCCGAGCAAACAATATTAATGGTAGCAGCTGTTCAGTCCAGTCTCTTCTCTCACGAACTCAAGAAACATTTATCATCACTGTTGAAACATGCGCTGCTTCATATTTTTGTGGAAACCGTGGTATATTTTAGGATTATCTGATGAATAAAAAGTGCAAAAGAACAACATTTATTTGAAAGAGATTTTTTTTTTTTTTGTAATCATATACATGCATTTACTGTCACTTTTGATCAATTTAATGAGTCCATGTGGAATAAACGTATTTTTATGAAATTAAAAGTATTTTGCTGTGGGAATTGGGAGATTTAGCTGGTTTTGCCATCAAGTACTCTGCTTAACTTATCTGCTTTATTCTAAGGATGAAAAGTGCAGATGAAAGAATCTCGCTGTACTTCACAGATCACCGCTAACAGTATTGGAGTCTCTACTGGAGACAGTCCAGATGCTTGACCACTGTGTGTCCACCATCAATGACCACTGTGAAGTATACGGTACCACAGATAAGCCATTTCTGAGAGCAGAGCAGAAACGCACACAAAGGCACCACCATTTGCATATCTCAATGAAAGTAAGCACGTTTATGGCTCTGTCAGGATTTAGTGTTATCTGTGAAGGGCAGGTCTGCATACCTTCACTTGACAAAGCCCTCAGACAGACACCAAGACTCCTCAGGACTTCAAATAATAGAAAGTTGACTCCGATATCTAATGTAATCAAGGATTTGCAGTTCATGTTCTACATTTCAATTTGAATGTAATATGCTTTTTCTGCTCAGACTTGAGCACAAAACATGAGATATGTACAATATTTTATTAAAACCATGCAACATGTAAATGTTTGGTATAGAAATGCAAAGTTTGAAGCACAAGGCCGCAGGACATTTCTGCTTAAAGAAGCAAAACACTGCACTTAATAAGTGACGTATTGGAACGGCCGGCCTAACATGTTTGTATGAGAGAAAGAGTACAGTGAATTTGATCTCATTTAAAACATGCATAAGCCTATGCAGTCTCTGCCAGTTCCTCAATGCTGACAGGAAAGACATTCATGAAAAGAGTCGGAGAGAAGGAAACAGGAAGAGGAAGCGTTTGGGATAGAAAGCACACAGCCTGCAGCAATCTCAGGATGCTAATGGAGACAGAGTACACTAGCAGATTTATTCATGTACACTGCCCTAGAAGAGAGAGACAGTCTGCTGTGAGAAAGACATGAGTCTATCACATATCACATATTGTGTACAGGTTTCTTCCTAACAAAGTCGACAATGTATGCAATGTGTATCAATAATGGCCTGACGATATATAAACCCCGCTTCGTGAATTATTTCTAACATGACTTTAGACTCTTGGTTGACTCATAACATCGCTCTACTCTGGTGTTTTTGAGGTTTGATGGAAGTGTTCCTGCACACTCTCTGTGTCAGCAGATTAGGATCTATATCCCAGTAGGGCTGTGTGATATATTTTTCTGAGATTTTGTTGATACAGATTATTGGACAGTATTTAGCTGAGTGTGTTCTTGTGCTGGTATCTTGGCTGGTTTTAGGCCTGTCGTGGACAGCTGATTCCCAAAGATCTTCTTCATATTCTGTGCAGTGGTCAATTCCCCACAGTGATTTTTTAAATTTTAATTAAGGGGTGATATTTGCCCCCTTTAATTGATTTCCAGGGCAATTTTTACCTTTATAAGTGCATTTATGCATGCACCATCTTTTCTATCAAATTCTTACATTTAATTAATAAATTCAGTTAGAATAATAAGACCTGATCCATTACCAATCAAATAAAAATCAGTATTAACAAAAGATGCATTTACACCAACTGTTAAATGCAGCTCAGAGGTGGCATTAATAGGATCATATGCATTTTATTTTTCCCTATTCAGTGTTCTCTATTTTCACATTTTCTATTTCAGTAAACTCTTATTATTAGTACTGTTAGAGAAGTAATTGCTACTAGGGCTGCATGATTAATCGAATGCGATTGTCATGCGCATTTTGA
>NW_015540859.1:740603-740891 GCF_001515605.1 Sinocyclocheilus anshuiensis | reverse complement strand
ATACGCATGACAATCGCAGCTTCTGTCGAATCGCGATCTCGATTCCATTTCGATTTATTGTGCAGCCCTAATTGCTACTGTACAATATTTCATATATTTCTGTCCCAATTTCTTCAAAAAAAAAATCGAACTTTTATTTTGGTGTGTTGTAGTGAAGATCTTTGAGTTTCTGTGTGAATTTGACAGCAGTTGTTCTCAAATAAACTGGTGAAATGCTGGTGAAGTGAGATGAAGTTCATTTCCTTATTAGGGTTGTGACGGTGAGGAAATTTTCCCACCGGTTAATTG
>NW_015540859.1:733485-740553 GCF_001515605.1 Sinocyclocheilus anshuiensis | reverse complement strand
ACTGGAGAAATGAAATCTGATCTGTGTGATGCGACTGTCGTTCGGCACGCTGCATTGAGCAGCCGCGTTCAGTTTTTAATTGTAGTGTCTGTTCTTTTACTGAACCAAATGATTTTTATTACTATAAAAAACTCAAAACGACGGTGGGGGTCGGAGGGCAAGTGACGTAACCGGTGTTGCGGCTTAACAACGGTATCACCATCAGCACCGTCTATCGCGGCAAGCCTAGTCCTTATAAAGTGAGACGCAGACGAGCGTCATGCAAGCTTAAGTACACAGAAGACCAAACCAAGACATGCAGAACATGCTAGGGCTGGGTTTTGACACAAATTTCATGGTTGGATTCGATTCTGACTCACAAGATTTCGATTTGATTCGATTTCCGATTAAATTCGATTTGATTTAATATCAATAATTTTGGATATATATCAGGTACAGGACATGCCAAATTTTCTAAAGGACAAAAAAAGTCTCTCAACTAATGCTGTAAAATATAAATGAGTACCAGTTGGTACTACATTACTATAATACTGAAGGTTAAAATTAACTGATTTATACACAAACACTTAAATTACACTCAATTAAGTTTTTATAATAATAAAGTTACAATTACATAATTACATATTACATTTTTTTTAAATATAAACATTTAAATGGTGCTTGACGGATTTATTTAAAAACTAGGGATGCACCGATGTATCGGCCGCCGATATTTATCGGCCGATTTTTTATTATTTTAAAGCCATCGGCATATCGGAAATAGCGTGAAAAGGGCCGATACCGATGGTTTATTAATTAACTGCATGGAGACAACGAGTTGCATGTCTGTTGCATAATCCAACGTTTTTCTCTGGGCAAAATAATTAAATACTTAATTATTTATTAATTTATATTAATTTAATTAATTTATTTATTTTAATACAAAATAAAATCTGTACAAAATATAGTTTGTCAGATGGCATGATGGAGTGAAATGCCCACTCTCAGCTGTAAATTCATCATAGGTAAGTCACAATGGCAATACACCGGCGTTAGAGTTTATCCGAGGATATGTCATGAACCGCCAAGCATTTTTTGAGTAAATTAAATGCTGTACTTTATTATTATTATTATTATTGGCAAAGAAAAAGTAAAAAAAAAATAACGTTATTAACCGGTATGTTTTCTACTCAAACCGGTTTCACAGAGGAACACAGGAACAGAAACAATCAAATACCGATTCTGCTCGGAGTGAACCAATCTTTTTTTTTCTCGTTTTTAAGCCCTGCTTTATGCAATTGACCAATATCGGTATCGGTATCGGCCAATAGTTGTTTGTTAAAATCAGTATCGTATCGGCCAAAAAAATTCTATCGGTGCATCCCTAATTTAAACAAATTAAACACTGAAGAACAGTAAAAAACTATAATGAATATGTTAGAATTCATCTAGAGTTCATTTCTCTAGATGACTAACGAGTTAATGGTCACTGACATTTTTTTTTTCTGAGGTAAATGTGACGTTACCTGACATTGTTTACAAGCTGCTACATTGATGTTTTTCCGCAGCTGAAACACTGATTGAGCAATTACATGTGACTGGATACGGATTTTGGTAAGTTGTACTCTTTCTTTTAACATACCTTCGGTTGTTTATTCATGTTTATTTCGTGCTGAAACTGTTATTAAAGCAGAGGAGATGATCAGTTCACTCACACTTCGTGCTAACGCTTCTCTTGCACTGAGGCGCTACAGCGATCTGTCACTCCACATTAAACAGCACCAAAATGGTATTTATTGTTTGAATACTGTAATAAAATGGTAAGAATTTGAAATCTGGGACTTTGTTTCATATCAAAAGTAACAAAGCACAAAGCTTATTGCGATTTATTGGATGCGATGGATGCTACAATGTTCCGTTCATTAACTGAAAACAGGCTAGACTAATCGATTATTGGGATTTAAGAATTAATATCATTTTGTAAAAATGAGAATCGATTAAAATCGAGAAATCAATATTTTTACCCAGTCCTACATGCAGGCTTCAGATTTCAATAACAGTCTTTTTGTGCTTTCATATTCATAGAAACTAGTCCATATCACCATCTGATTAAGTTTATAGCCCTACTTTTGATATACTCATACAAAATTTTGCTAAATTATATGACATTCTATATGACACTTCTATTTTTATGACTGGATTTTGCAATTCTGTCTTTGTTTTCCACATCACGAAAATCATAGGGCCCTACATACTATTACACTGCAATTAACTGATTTTTAATTAACACTATTAGATTTTTCTTTAAAAATATAGAAAACTGTAAGATGAAATAATAATAAAAAAAAAATCTAAATCACTTAATCATTCAACTGTGTGCTTTATGAAAATATGTAGTTAAGAATACAGACCAAAACTGTCAGAGCCATATTGTAAGTATTCTCAAAAATATAACCAAACGTTCTGGTTGATCCCCATTCCTTCAGGAACATACGTAGAAAAAAAATTAATCACTGCTAAATTGTGCTCAATGACCCAGTTTCCTCACTCCTGATACTTTAAAAAGTTGACACAGACTCTGTAATCATGGCTTAAACACACATACAAACTCATAAATGAGACACAACTGACACATTAAAGTTTTTTGGTTTAATCAGATGACGGAATCTTCCTTTAAATTAATAATAAGTATCTCACATGACTCTGGGGCAACAGCAGTTGAGATTTGATACGACTGTATCATATCACAGCCATTCACACATACAGTTGAAACTCCCTAATGTTTGGAAATAGAAAAATGTTGTTTTACAGCTTACAGTTATATTAGTACGTGTGAAAGAGTCACATGAGTCTAATGTTCTTACTAGGGTTGGGCGATGTCTACAGTGAAACATCGCGATGGACGATGACATCGCGGGCGGGGGGGGCTGGATATAAGTATATAAGAATTCTTATAAGGCACAGAAGACAAATAACGATTCCTAACACCGTGTCTACTATAGAACCACAGATCTATAATAGAGATTCATTATATATAGATCAGTGTATAGAACTTATTATAATCAGTGATGCTGTCTACACTGGATGCGGCGTGGTGCGACACGACAAATCCCCAACAGTAAACTGCTGCGCGTTCTATTTATGATGTGCTGACACAAATTTCAAATGATTTTCAAAGGTCACTTTGTCGCGTCCAGTGTAGACAGACTTTAGCTGACGCGACGCGGTACGACATGACAACTGTTGCATCCAGTGTAGACACGTTGTAACGGCCGATGACATCGCGGGCGGGGGGGGCTGGATATAAGTATATAAGAATTCTTATAAGGCACAGAAGACAAATAACGATTCCTAACACCGTGTCTACTATAGAACCACAGATCTATAATAGAGATTCATTATATATAGATCAGTGTATAGAACTTATTATAATCAGTGATGCTGTCTACACTGGATGCGGCGTGGTGCGACACGACAAATTCCCGACAGTAAACTGCTGCCGCGTTCTATTTATGACATGCTGACACAAATTTGAAATGATTTTCAACAGTCGCGTCCAGTGTAGGCAGACTTTAGCTGATGCAGCACGGCGCGACACGACAACTGTCGCGTCCGGTGTAATGGTTGCCTGTTACATTACAGTAAATAAAATTTCACTTACCACATAAACAGACTAAGGAGAGATGACTGAGGACGATGGCGAATGATTTGCAGATCCTGAGCCCCAATGACAAACATCTAATCTTGAAAAATGTGTGGTAAGTACTGCCGCTCCATAGTATAAACAGAGTACGTGCGATCTCGAGAGTGAAAGTGAAACTAAAAAGCGATCGTGCATTCAAAAGCAGTTTCAATGCCGGGTATAATAGTAGCTCCCTGATGCCCGAAATATATGTAGTATTATTACCCAATGATATAACTGCGAGGGAAAATATTGAAATATATATTTTCCTCCCATCTCGTATTTATTCCCTTTAGGGGTTCCGTATACACGTCATTTTCTTTCCAAACACGGTATTGGGATGCGGCGGATTGCAGGGGGTATGGGGGGATCACGATGCCGGCTCAACATCGTGATGTTTATCAGCCATCGGCGATGGACGATGGCATCGTCTATCGGCCCATGCCTAGTTCTTACAGTCTTGTACATTTTTCTTACATCCTCATTGTGTTGACATCAATAATGCAAGTTATCACCAACTACTACATGATACAACACACATCATTCAAGATATAATAAGAGAACTGAAGCTACGCAAAACAAACAAATAAAAATATGACATATTTAAACCCAAAGAGAAATATTGTTAGAAAAAGAATTGCAGTAAAAATATACCACAGCCCTAGTTTAAAAAGGTTACATGGATTCTCAGCTCAACACATCATGATTCCATGTGGTGACCATGAAAAATTAAAAAGTCCAAGGGATCTGAATGCTTTTAAGTGGCACCAATAAAAATTCCTCTTAAGTAACTCCAGACAGGGCTCGAAATTAACTTTTTTACTTGGTAGCACTGGTGCTCCCAACTTCAAGAAGTTAGGAGCACCAAAAAAAATGTAGGAGCACCCACTGAATATTAAGGAGCATCGCAACTGCCAATTGCGCGAAAGGGCTGGCAACATCCTTTGATGATATCCAGATGATTAAAAGCTTCAACAATTGAACCTGATCCTGAATTCTTTGCCACACACTTGGCCCGGCATTTCTTGTTAGTGATGCATTGATCTTTCATGGCCAATTCTGATTGCTGATGTTTTAGAAGCAAGTAAGCTGATTCTGATAGCCGATTTTTTAAATACTTTCTTCCTTTCTCTCTCTCTTTAACCAAGAGACAAGAAAAAATTTAAATATGAGTACATGAACAAGATGTTTATTTGCTCTATTACAAGCTTTATCTGTAGCCATTTAAAATTAGAGACAACCCCAGCATTTTAATCATGATCCAAACAAAGATTCTGCAGACATGAGTCGTTTCAGATGTAAATAATAATTAATTATTTCAAAATCTGAAGCAAAAAAAGAATGGTCTGACTTTAGCTTTGTGAATTTATGCTACATAAATAGTGGTCGACCAATATATCGCCAATGCCAATATATCGGCCGATATTTGGCTTTTTCAAATCTGCATCGGCCGATAAGTCTTCCCATTTGGCAGATGCGTTTGAGGCGGGACTTTTATTTTGACGCGCTTGGAATGGCAGTGCCTAAGCACACAGCGCTCACTTTCTCCCTCTTGTTCGCTGTCATCGTTTAACAGTTCTGTCTAATACGGACTGAAGTCTGTCTAATAATATTATTAGTAATAGAGGCAAACATTATAATACTTTCTTGTTTGCCGTCAGCATTCAGCAAATACGCATTTATATCATTTAAACAAATATTTGAATGACTAATGAACATTTAATTTCACAAACCTTGCAAACTTAGTCAAATCCAGCTGTGAGATCTTGTGAAGTGTGCATGTGTATCCTGCATGATCACGTGTTCTCTGTGTGACGGTCGATCCGTGTGAATTGAATGCGGATAGGAGACATGCGATCGAAAAACTTTAAACTCGTGAATTCAAATTATGCTACGCTTTATGCATTTGCCCACTGTCATATTCATGTCATTTCCACTGTGTGCTGTATGTAAAATTAGTGTTACCTTGGCTTTATTTGAAAAAAATATGATTCCCAATGCACACAAACTTCCCAAAATACTGAGTGCCCTGTTGTTTACAGTGTTTAATTCCTTTTTAATTATATTTTTATTAAATATTTATTTATTTGTGAAAAATACTTTGTCATCTAATGTATAATTTATTTAACACATTTATTTTTTAATCCATTTTCAAATGATTTCAAATTTCTTAAATATTAATTAAAATAAATAAAATTATATCGGCCATCGGCCACCCTGCTTTCCAAGATATCGGCATCGGCAGTCAAAAAACCAATATCGGTCGATCACTATACATAAAACATCTGCACGAAAAACAAAAACAGCGAGCGGGCTGAATGTAAATACAAATTCACTCTCTGACAGCAGGTGGCGCTTATGGAACAGGCAATATAGCATTTCCTTGGTTACCGCTGTAAACAAAGCAGCGCTGTAGTGCTTTGTTTTTTTATACATGCAATATACAGAGGCAAGATGAGAAGAAAATGTCATTTAAACTTTTCTCAAGACAGTCAGCTCCCCTCAGAAATACAGTCATATAAACCCCCACTCCCAATTCAATATTTAGGATTTCCTTTCTATATTTCACGCATAGTGAACAGTGAGCTTGTTCTGCTTGCTACAGTATTCTCTTCTCTTTGCGTCCGTCTTCAGTGTCTCTGGCTTCTGTTAATGGCCATTTACAGACTTAGTAATATTTCCACACAAATTACATTTTGGAAAATGATTTCAATGCAGTTTGTGCAAGTCCGGAACAGACATCGGCTGAAATAAAATAAAAACTGACCAAAATGGTCGCAATTTCGAGCCCTGCCAGATGAATTTTAGTTTTCGTGTTGCCAATTCACTTTCGTATTAAAAACTTCAAATACCATTAAAGTCTGTCATATATAAATACCCAATACCCTTCACTGCACAGTGGAAGCGCCACTGAACTCTCTATTTGACCTGTGCTTTTTCAGAAAGATATTAACAGTCCCACTCCTACTGGTGCCGCTGACTCACGTACAGTACGAGCCCTGCGTCTGCTGTTAATAGTACTAGTCAGAGGCGGGTCATCTGGCCCATCAGCCAAAGGTTGTTTATTATCTTAAGGGAGCTCAAGCAGGTCTTGTCAGAGTAAACTGTGTTTGTTAAATGCCCTACTGAAACCAGAGCTTCTCTGAAGGCTGTACGCATGTTTTATTCAGGCTCTGCCAGTCCAGCAACAAATACATCTGAAACCCATGACTAAAATCACACAACCCATCCATCCCAACTGAAACCAGCCAGCCATTCTTACACCTGCAATCCTTCAGATGGCTAAAGACTAAGGCTGCACGATAAATCGCATGCGATATTTAACGCGCATCTTGTCAGAAATCCGGTTCTTTAATCAGCGGTAAATCTCCATCACCTGCGTGCTTTCACATTGAGCAGCATTAACT
>NW_015540859.1:732393-733410 GCF_001515605.1 Sinocyclocheilus anshuiensis | reverse complement strand
GATTACAAAAGCGGCTTTCTGACAAGATGCGCATTAAATATCGCATGCGATTTATCGTGCAGCCCTAGTAAAGACCATTCACCAGATTGAAAAACCTATACTTCTGATTGCACATTGTTGAATATTACAAAAACTGTCAGGAACTGTAACACGGTTCGTAGTTCGGGAAGAAGGAGGAGGACCGGTGAGTGGTGCAGGTGTCACTCATTATCAATTACTCCACTGGCCTCGCTCCGTTCCACCATTTCGCCAACAAAAAATCATTTCTCAAACAGCCAGGGCCGGATTTACCTCTTTTCGTGACATAGGCAAAACAACTTTTTGGGCCCCCCTTCCCTAATATAATAGGCCTAATATTACCACCCAAGCAAACAAACATATTTCTTAATCAGTGGGAACCGTTACAGTGTTTTCTATCGCAATAAGCGCTTGCGTTCAGTCAATAAAAATCGAATGTAGGTTCTTAATTTGTTTGAGAATTCAAACAAATTGCATTTCATTCCATTAATAGGCGCGGTGACGTGGCCACATAACCACTTCGGGAGTGCATTATTTCTCTAATAATTTTAACGGCCTGGAGTCACAATCACACATCAAGACATTGTTAAGATAATTTATTTCAAGACATTTGTCATGTTTCCATCCTGAAATCTCGTGTGTGTTGAACTAATTTTTTACGCACCTCCTAAACCTTCCATTGCAAATTCCAAAACGTCATTTTAGAGCTAATAACAGAGGCTTGAGCCATTGATTTGCAGGCTAATGCAGTTATTAATGCAGTCTAACGCAGTTATTAAAGAGAGAGAGAGAGCGAAAGAGAGAGAGGGAGAGAGAGAGAGTAAGTGCGTGTGAATATGTGCGTCTGTGCGTCTCTCAGCAGTGTTCAGCCACAGCGTCTAGTAATAGCAAATCTTTAAGTTGAACTGCTTCAAGAACCTCGCTACTGAGAAATGTCATGTAGCTTTTCAGCTGCGAAACTATTTTATTGATAAATTCGCGGGGCAGCGCTGACAACAA
>NW_015540859.1:727646-728825 GCF_001515605.1 Sinocyclocheilus anshuiensis | reverse complement strand
CTGATTACAGAACCGGCTTTCTGACAAGATGCGCATTAAATATCGCATGCGATTTATCGTGCAGCCCTAGTAAAGACCATTCACCAGATTGAAAAACCTATACTTCTGATTGCACATTGTTGAAAACTGTCAAAACTGTCAGGAACTGTAACACGGTTCGTAGTTCGGGAAGAAGGAGGAGGGAACCGGCGACAAAACTTTAAAACTTTAATAAAATAAACAAACACAAAATAGCGCGACAGCCCCTCGCGGACGACTCTCGCGCACAAACCAAAACCAAAACACAAAATAAAGTCCAGGCCTGGTCCTCTCTCCCACT
The DNA here is from genome assembly GCF_001515605.1 of Sinocyclocheilus anshuiensis. NCBI lineage: Eukaryota > Metazoa > Chordata > Actinopteri > Cypriniformes > Cyprinidae > Sinocyclocheilus > Sinocyclocheilus anshuiensis. The sequence continues at coordinate 728,506 of NW_015540859.1, read as the reverse complement.
CCCAGGTCGGCGGCCGCTTATCTGTCGTCTCTTTATCCTTCCGGAGCTCCTCCATGGGACTCGAGACCGGTGAGTGGCACAGGTGTCACTCATTATCAATTACTCCACTGGCCTCGCTCCGTTCCACCATTTCGCCAACAAAAAATCATTTCTCAAACAGCCAGGGCCGGATTTACCTCGACATAGGCCATAGGCAAAACAACTTTTTGGGCCCCCCTTCCCTAATATAATAGGCCTAATATTACCACAACAAACATAAAAAATATTTCTTAATCAGTGGGAACCGTTACAGTGTTTTCTATCGCAATAAGCGCTTGCATTCAGTCAATAAAAATCGAATGTAGTTCTTAATTTGTTTGAGAACGGGTCTGGCGGTAGCACTTTTAGCTGTAGCTTAGCATAGATCACTGAATCTGATTAGACCTCTAGCATCTTGCTCAAAAATGACCAAAGAGTTTCTATATTTGTCCTATTTAAAACAGCCTATTTTCAGGCACTGCGTAATATCATTTCTGCAGGTTAAATGCATTCATGTCCCTCTGAGCTGAATTAAACTGTGTAAATAGGCCTACATCTAAATGCCTCTTCGGATGCAGCTTCTGCGTTTCCTCTGCATTGCAAAGATGCATTTTTATACTGATATTATTTGTTTGGTAACAGCCCAAATGTCTTATTATTCTAATTGACTGATTAAATGTAAGAATTTGACTCAAAAGATGATGCACACTTTTAGGAAAAAAGCGTTATAAAGGTAAAAATGCCCATAAAATGTAAAAATCAATTTACACTTATTGGAACAGATTAATTTCTATCACTGCTGTGAACTGACCAGCACACAGAATATGAAGGATATCAAAAAC
>NW_015540859.1:720775-724788 GCF_001515605.1 Sinocyclocheilus anshuiensis | reverse complement strand
TCGAATCCATTCAGCTGATCTCCGGGTCTGGCGGTAGCACTTTTAGCTGTAGCTTAGCATAGATCACTGAATCTGATTAGACCTCTAGCATCTTGCTCAAAAATGACCAAAGAGTTTCTATATTTGTCCTATTTAAAACAGCCTATTTTCAGGCACTGCCATTTCTGATTTCTGCAGGTTAAATGCATTCATGTCCCTCTGAGCTGAATTAAACTGTGTAAATAGGCTAAATGCCTCATGCCTCTTCGGATGAAAGATGATGCACACTTTTAGAAAAAAAAGGCTTTATAAATGTAAAAATGCCCATAAAATGTAAAAATCAATTTGAACTTATTGGAACAGATTAATTTCTATTCACTGCTGTGAACTGACCAGCACACAGAATATGAAGGATATCAAAAACAAGTTTTACATACACACACACACACACACCAGTATGTAAAGGGACATTTGAGAGGGTTTATTCTCCAAATAACTCTAATTTCATGTAGCAGAAAAATTAGAAATTGGTTTGGTCTCTTGTTCTTGTTCCAAGATACCTTCCTGTCCACTGATTTTTGCCGCTCACAAAAGCCACAAAGCCTTCCAAGAAGACAGTAAAGGCTCATGTCATGCTTGAGCTTTAGTTAGGCTGAAACTTGAAAGTTAAGTTGCACGACATAAATGCAATGTTTAGGTATTATTATTATTTTTATTACTATTATTTTGATTTATGCCTTAGTTTTAGTTTGTACTGTTTACCTTTTTTTAAGGTAATGTGAAATAGATTTTTGTATTTTTATTTTTTTATTTATATTTTTATTGATATATTTGTATGCATTTTGAATGTAATTTGGCAATTAAATGCATTAAATGGGTTTAGTTTTCACGGTTATTAATGTATGCAATTTCAGCAATAAAAATTAAAAAATTTTCTAAAAAGAAAACAAATTAGTTGTTTATTTTGAGAGACCTATCTTATTATCTTTTGCATATTTAGTATTGCTCTTTAATAAAGAAAAATGACTTCTTATCCGATTACTCGATTAATCGATGGAATAATCGGTAGAATATTCGATTACTAAAATAATCGATAGCTGCAGCCCTAGATGTAATAAAAAAATCATTTTGGGGGGAAACATGTATAATTGTCATAATTAAAATAATGCCATAATGCAAAAACTTCAAAATGTTTTTAAAACATGCTTCTTTTTCTTCATTTAATTTTTTTCCCAATTTAATTTTTCAGGATTTTATTTCAATGGTTAATTTTAGCTATCAAAAAGTGTGTCTAATTTATTTAAATAATTAGACTTAAACAATTTAGCAACAATTTATTAAATGTTTAACCAAAAAAAAAAAAAAAGATTTTTAGGGACTATTTCTGGATTCTATTTTAATGATTTAATTATATTTTAAAAATCAAAAAGCATTTTTTAAATCAACTGAATTCACATCTTCAAGTTTCAACAATTCAATGAAAGTTTTACAAAAATTGGGCCAATTTTTATTTTTTTTGACGTTTATGGATTTATGATTTAATACACATTTATTATCAAAAACATTAACACTTTAATCTTTTAAAATGTAATCAAATAAAAATTTAACAATTCCTTTTAGTCTTGGCAAACAAAGCGCTGCATGACAGAGGTTTACTGTTAAAATTAAAACATGGAAGAAAAAATGTGTGATATAGCTTAAAAATCAAGTTTGAAAAATTTTATTAATAGTAATAATAAGATTGTCCTACAACTTCAACAGCAACAGTTTTACAAAGTCATGTTTGATGTAAGCACTAAGCGTTTGTAAAAGCTTCATTCGGTTCCTCAAAGAGCTCAGGTTATTTAAAGTGTACAAATCAAACTCAACCAAAACAGATAAGAAATGCTCTGGGGTGCAAGAAGAAAGACAATATTGAAAGAACAGGCAACAGGAGCCTGTGTGACTCATAGCGTGCTGGTTCAAACTAGAGAGAGGATTTCATCACACCCTGTCTGACCAGTCTGACCACTCAAGGAGGCCCACGAGGCCTGTGGTATTTAACATTCTTCTTCTGGGTGACTGCGCAGCGCCTGAGTGACACCTGAAGCCACCAATCCGGCCATCTCTCTCCCTCTAGGCCCACAACTTCAATTGAACAAACTGAAAGAACTCATTGTCTGTCGTCCAAAACTATGGAGACTGTATTGCATTAGAAGCCAGGGAGAGATTGCCGTTCCACAGACAAATGCATCCAGCGGAGCAAAAGAAGTCCAAATAATGGAAAATTACCCAGCGGCACAGACTTTGAAGCAGTGCGCTCAGTAAATAGCAGCTCCTCTGCTTCTGAATGAAGCTCTGATGAGTCTCAGTGGCGTCTCAGGGGCCATCAGGACTCCAGAAGAGCTGCAGCCTGACACCGATCGCTTACCGAGGGCAGGTGATTGCTGCTGAAGCACAGCGAGGGCTTGTGTCCAGTCAACTGAAGAATGCAGCCATGCAGCTCGCAAGGCCTCTATCGGGTCCCGTGCACCTTTTTCTACATTATAGTATTATAATTACTATAATAAATAATACTAAAACAATGTCACATGCATTCAGTTAATCAAGTCAAGTCAAGTCAAGTCTGCTTGGAAAGTCTATGAAAGTCTAAATCAATGCCCTGTTTCTATTATTGACTGCATTTACTTCAGCCAAATCTAAAATCATTTCAAATATCACACATGTGAATTGAATGCTTTGATTTTTTTTTTCATTACGTTAAAGATTTGGGGTCAGTATGATTTTATTTGAGAGAAAAAATACATTCCATTAAATTAGCTAATCAAAAGTGATGATAAATGACATTTCTACTGTTACAAAAGATTTCTGGGTGGTTGGGTGGGTTTCAAGATTTAATGTTAAATATTTTTCATAGGTTAGTACTCATGGTCTGCAGTCAGTTTGTGATATTCTGATATTTGTGACGTTGCAAAGAGATCTAATTATAATATTACTGCCCCTTAATCTGTAAGTTTCCACCCACGGCGCCGTCATTTGATTTCGCAAGCGACAACGGTGTACCGGTTCTAACGCCTATATAATATTCCTGTTATATAGTATTTTAGAGTAAACTGTAGGGAGGCAACAATATAGTTAGCCCACGTTAGGTTAGGTTCAGTTAGGTTCAATAAATACCTCGGTTTTTAACCACAGTTTACAGTTTAGTTATTTTTTGCTATTTAAAAAAAACTACAGTACACTTCTGTATACTGTATAAAAACACAGATTATCTTATGTCTACTTCAAATTTATTTTGAGAGACATATTTTTATGGATTGGCCATTATTTAGTGCTATAAACAAATGTAATGTCTGTTTCATTCATACTGGATGCCTGAGGGCACAAAATCCACATATGCATTACAGAAGTAACAGAGCTCATGACGCTCCAGGAAATCCCTAATATGGACAAAAGCATCCAGCTATACCTGAATAAATGAAGATAGAAACGCTTTGAATGATGACATTCAAAGCAAACATTTAAAGGGGTCATGACATGAGAAATCAAATTTGCCTTGATCTGTTGGCATATAAGAGGTCTTTGTACCATTAAAGGTGACATATAGTGTTGCTTTCGTCAACGAAAATTATGACTAAATATTGTCGTCAACGAACCTTTATCACGTGACGAAAACGAGATGAGACGCAACGTAAATGCTGGTCATGTGACGATGACTATAATTAAATGTATAATGCAATATTGTTGACGAATAAAAACGAGACTAAATGTGGTTTACAAAATAAAAACTATGCTAAAATGTCTCTTCATTTTCGTTGACCAAAACGAGACGAAACAAAATGTTATAACGTTATTTCGTCTCGTTTAGTCGCGTTATTATTATTATTTTGCAGTATTCCTGTTTCTTGTGTCTCACTTCAGGGGCTGCATCAGGTCGCACTGCGCAGACGCAGGCGACGTCACTTCCTCAAGCCCCACTCGCGGCATTATTTAGAGCAGTGTTTCCCAACCGGGGTGCTGCATCTGTCGAGAGCAGGGGTGCCGTGTAAAAAAAT
>NW_015540859.1:716208-719647 GCF_001515605.1 Sinocyclocheilus anshuiensis | reverse complement strand
GTAAATCTCTATCACCTGCGGCCTTTCACATTGAGCAGCATTAACTACACAGAGCCGTTGTTCACTGACGAGCTGCTCTAAAACACATTCGTATTCGCGCGATTTTTTGCGCAGCTCATCAGTGAACAACGGCTCTGTGTAGTTAATGCTGCTCAATGTGAAAGCACGCAGGTGATGGAGATTTACCGCTGATTACAGAACCGTCTTTACTGACAAGATGCATGTTAAATATCGCATGCGATTAATCGTGCAGCCCTAATTTGTAATCTATAATTTATTACTAATGCCAATATGTTTTATATACTACAAACAATTATTTCAATTTTCTGCACAGAATTAGGTAGAAAATATACTTTATAGTTTCTGTACTGTAATAAATGATATGTCAATTAACACAGCATAATTCATACATTTTATTCATTTATTGTGTTTATTGTCTTAACGTTTCACCTGTCCATTCTGCTTTTTATTCATCTTAGTTGCAGCGATATATGCCTTTGTCCATATTAGGCATTTCCTGGCACTTCTTAAGTTCTTTGAGCGCGAGATAACTTCTCTAACTTCTTTATCTCGTTTTCATAAAATAAAATGCTATAGTATTTAACTTTTCCTCTCCATCGGCGAATGATGATTCTAAAAGAAATCGTGCCGACGGATCTCCACCAAATTCAGGGGATCCCTTCAGCTCGAGGAGCCCTCTCGAACACCACTCTCCGCGCGTCGGTAGCCCCCCGGGATCGCTTGATCGTTCAGGCGCCAGACCGTGAATTTAACCACCCGTAACTCCCGAACCCCAGGGGCTATCCACGCCGAGGTGGTCTCATTCGAAAGAGGGCCTCTAGACGTACACTCGATTCGCGTTCGAGAGGGCTCCTCGAGCTGAAGGGATCCCCCGAATTTGGTGCGGATTCGCCGCACCGTTACGGAGATATTGCCGTTCAAAGTTTCAATGGTTTTCCATAGACTTAAGCTTTAAAGCGTTTCATCCAGGTCGCCAGTAGCAAACAATGTCTCTGCTGGACAAACTAAGTAATTACACCATTTCAAGCATTTCAAATAGCAACCAGCGCAGAGTGAGAGGCGCGCACTCTTTATTATGCAGCACACACGTCAGCAGTGTGGAAGCATTTAAACTGTCGGAGAAAGATGCAAAAATGTGCACTGATGTCAGACTCATTTTGGATAATAAAGTTTATTGTTAAATTGTTAAATGCCCTGCCTCCATTACATATCTCTTTCACGTCATTATAAGTGTCTGAATGTACTCCCTAATATCGGTATCGATATCGGCCCCAAAAAACCCATATCGGTCGGGCTCTAATAAAAACCCCAGTGTTGTATTTTAATTTTGAAACGTGAAGTGCTCATTTTATTCAACAAAGTATAAGCCTTTTGGAAAATCTATTTGTGGCGGTCAGTTTTGATATTGTGATGAGCCGCCACAAATAACTCAATGTATAGGAAACACTGGACACTGCTATAAGTCAAATGGCCATAGTGATAACAAAAATAAAAGATTTCACACATATTACACAGCCTGCTGCTCATAACTGCTTTAGAGTGCGCTGGCCACAAGCGATGACACCGTGGAGGCTATTGTCGGACCCACACACACATTTCATGAGCTTTTGAAACGGTCTGTTTTGCCCTGCCATCATTAGCTGAAGCTGTGTGTGAACAAGCCACGGCTGCAGAGTGTGAGCTGCTCCGTCTCACGCAGCCTCAGAGGGAGTTCCGCAACGCTTAGCTGCCCGCAGTTGCGCCTGCCTATAAATCGGCTTAATTTGCAGCACAATCGGCTGATGCAGATTAATTAAAAAATGCCAAAAATCTGCCGATCAATTGGTCGACCTCTACTGCATTTAAACTGAGAATACACGTACAGAATGACGCGTTCGGTGTATGATAGAGTAAATGAGTGATCATTGCAAAAAATGTGTTTATGTATATATATTCTGTTTATGTCTATACTGTATTCTATATATAGTACAACCCTCAACGGACACCTTGGCAATTTAATCGCCATTGGCTAGTATATTTTTTTGTTTACTCGCCAGACTGAAATACTATACTATACTAATATATATATATTTGAATACTGAAATTTTGGTACCGTGACAACACAACACTGGCTTACATGAACAAAAAAAAAAAAAAATCACAAACATGACACTTAAATTAAATAATTTTATATATACTGATTTATATATTAATGTGTAATATGTTATATTTTTTAAACAAATTATGAGCTGTAAAAGATTTTCTTATTTTTCTGAACTCTTTTGCTTTAAACCATTTACAAATGTTAAATCATTAAATAAAATGTTAAGGTTACCACTGCATCTTTCTGAAAAAAATGCAGTGATTAATATATAGTTTATTTATAATTATTTTCAAATCTTCAATGTACTGTAATTATAAAAGAACTTTATTATTGTTTATTTAATTCTAACAAATAAGTTCTTGTTAAAAACTAACCAAAATTAAAAATCGGTATTGGTATCGGCATCAGCCAAAATGAGCTGAAAATTATCGGCATATCGGATATCGCCAAAAATACAATATCGTGCATCCCTAGTTATAATGTTGGACAACAGGTTTAGAAATGCTCCACATTACAAATCATTACAAGGGAAGATGCTTGGCGTGTGCTGCTTTTTCAGATGCACGCAGACTCACAGACACACAAACAGAGCCAGCATGGAAAGAAATAAAATGCATAGAAATTATTTACATGCAAAACCGGGGAGAAAAACGCTCTGATTGATCGAACTCTTCATCTTTTTCTGTTGCTTCTTTTGAATACTGTGCGTGGACAGAGGCGTCACCAGGTTTTTGCGTAGTTTAGAGTGACAAATCAAACCAGCGTACTTTGAGGTCGAAATGTGCATAACACGTACAGGTTGGCAGGTCTGATAGAATGATTTCTGAAGGATTATGTGGCATTGAAGACTGGAGTAATGATGCTGAAATTCAGCTTTGATCACTTGAAATAAATTACATTTGAAAATACATTCAAATAGAACACACTTATTTTAAACCGTAATAATATTTCAAAATATTACAGATTTTACTATATTTTTAATCAAATAAGTCCAGCCTTGGTGAGCAAAAGCGATTCTATTTATTTAAAACTACCACTTGAGATCAAAGCCAGCTTATATCACAAAGTCGTTGAATTTAATTACTTTGACTGTTCTCAAAACTAGTTTGTGGTCAATTTATAAAGTAACATAGTTAGTTTAAACACTGGCCTTTCCTGGGAAAGCTCTGCACTGTCACCATTTCAGTGAAAAGGGTGTGAGAGAAGCGATGTGACTCACAGGCCTGGATCTCTGATAAAAGCCTGAACGGCTGAAGTCAGTCCACTGATGCGAGGCAGAGGAAACACACTCCTCTCCAGACTGCCCTCAGTGGACTGGAGAGGAGTGTGTTTCCT
>NW_015540859.1:696173-716194 GCF_001515605.1 Sinocyclocheilus anshuiensis | reverse complement strand
CTCCTCCTCCTCCTCCTCATGAAAGGAATGCACATTCTTCCCACGTTACTCTCGTCTTATCTGAGGGAGAGAGCGAGCTCTTTGAAAGCACAATATGTGCTTGTGTGCATGTGTGTGTGCTCACATTTGAATCATCAGTGTTGAAACAAACGTCTGCATCAGCGATCTTCAGCCAACAACGCAGAGCCGCATTTTTACACTGTAGCCTTGAATAAAAATAAATGCATGTTTTGCAACAAATCTGACAAAATTGCTAGTGACTATAGGCAGGAAAAGACACATCCAAATGAAGCTCAAACGATGTACGACAAAAGCTGTAAATAGAAACGCTCTGCCCGTAAACAAACCACAGGAAACATCCTGACTTCACCTCAGTTGCAAAAGCAACGCTCTGCAGTAACGTCAACAGCAATGCTAGTGAGCCTCGTGTTACACAACCCATCCTGCAGAAATTCCAAGCGAACCATGATGCAGCACACAGAACAGATTTCATGACAGCGAGGAGCCTTCGGTAAGCCCTCTGGCCTCCGTCACGATCAAGCCTGCTTCTGACACGGAGCCAAAATGTGAGGAGCCCCTGGCTTCCCCGCCGCTGTTACCAGGAAACCAGCGTCAAAGCCTTGCCACAGGATGTTACGTGTGCAGGTTATTGAGAAGATATCACAGTGTGCCAGAGGTTGCTGTCCTTGAGCACGAGGCTGACGATAACCACGCCGAGAACAAAGCACTGCGGCTCAATCTGCGCCGCTCATCTATGGATCCCGCGCTCTTATAACTGCAGAGGCTGCGCTAACACTGCTGATTACACTCTTATCCTGATAATTAGCTTTACTATCAAGAAGCATCCAGCACTGAATCATCCCTTTCACATTTGACACTTTCACAAAGGCCTTTTATATGAGAACTCCAGACGTAAAGGCATAGTTCACCCAAAAAGTCTCTGTGGAACCCGAAAGGAGATGTTCAGTAGAACGTTCAGGCTGCTCTTTCCCACACAACAAAAAAAAGCACCATACAAAATAGGGCTGGGTTATATTTGATACACCAAATATTAGCAATATTATCACAATATTTTGCTGACAATATAAAATTAGAGAATGTGTTGTATATCGTGATAATGTTAAAAGACAGTAAGCTAATTTCACTCACATCTCAAAAGCTGATAGGCGTTACGTCTGTGAGCGCTCTATGAAGAGTAAAGGTTTCTCTTTCTGGGTCATTATCACAGTAGGGTGCCTTTTGGTGTTCTGTACATAAATAACTAATTTGCCATGATAACTTAATCGTCATTAATAAGGGGAAGTCGTGGCCTAATGGTTAGAGAGTCGGACTTGTAACCCAAAGGTTGCGGGTTCGAGTCTCATACCGGAGTGAATGTACAGCGCTCTCTTCCACCTTCAATACGACGACTGAGGTCCCCTTGAGCAGGTGTTCTGTACATAAATAACTAATTTGCCATGATAACTTAATCGTCATTAATAAGGGGAAGTCGTGGCCTAATGGTTAGAGAGTCGGACTTGTAACCCAAAGGTTGCGGGTTCGAGTCTCATACCGGAGTGAATGTACAGCGCTCTCTTCCACCTTCAATACGACGACTGAGGTGCCCTTGAGCAAGGCACCGAACCCCCAACTGCTCCCCGGGCGCCGCAGCATAAATGGCTGCCCACTGCTCCGGGTGTGTGTTCACGGTGTGTGTGCGTTCACTGCTGTGTGTGTGCACTTTGGATGGGTTAAATGCAGAGCACTAATTCCAAGTACGGGTCACCATACTTGGCCACATGTCACTTCACTTATACTTAACATAAAAATTAATATGAAAGGGTGTGTTACATTATTGCATAAAGACACACCAATTTTCAATATCAAGCAGCAAATCGAACTGTTTTGTACAGCTAAAAATAGCTAGACCCATAGAATTTACAAATGGCCCATTTTTATGGCAAGAAAAAGGCGGATACCTTTAAGTAAATATGATTTTAAATGTTCTTTATATGTTCTTAAAAATCAGTAAGAGGTTACAATTTCTAGATTTATATACATATCATTTATCATAATCCCATCTCATAGGGCCTAAAACTAACTTTTTGCCACACCTGCCAATGGCCGGTGATGTGATCAAATTTACCGGCCAAAAATTTTTTTTTTTACCGGCCATGAAACTCAGTTATTACTACTACAATGACTAAACATATTTACAGTGTTTTTAATTTGTCCTTTACTTTACTTATATGAAAAAAACAACAACAAACAGATTTATTGATTCAACTTTTTTTTTTTTTTTCCCTTAAAAAACGTTGAGATTCTTGTCCTTTGCATGTTTTCGGTAAACGGAGCAGGCCATCGTGTTACACCCGTTTCACACATACTCAGTTTGCAGTGTGTATGTGGTGCGTATTTTTTCCACACCCATGTTAACGAATTACAGCAGGGCTATTCAACTAGTAGAGGGCTGGATTATCGAACAGAAATTTGAAGGGGGCCAAGGGGGTCCCGATCTCTTTCTGGGGGGACATATAAAATTAGAAATTAAATTGAAATCTAAAATCTATAAAAAAGTTAACATTAGTGCTGTCTGTCAATCAATAAAAAAAATATTAATCACACATTTCTCTGTAATTAATCATGATTAATTGCATATTTATATTGTCATAATTTCACATTGAACCTCCAAATTAATGTAGAAATAACATCAAGACAGTATATTTTAAATATGTTTTTAGAGGTCAAGTAAATATCTACAGCGGATCTAAATATTTATAATTAATTATAACTAGTTATGATTAATTATTCATATTTCCTTATGAGCTGATTCGCTACAATGGCATATTTTTACTAAGTAGCCTATTATTAATGAAGTATTGACTTAAAGTATTGAACTATTAAATGAACATGAAAAAAATATTAAGTTCCGAAATATTAAGTTATTTTAAAACAATCTTCACATAAACTATAAATTGTATATGCATAAACTATACAGATTAATCTTTATTCAAGCTACAAAAGTTAATCAGCGACTAGAGTAGTCGAGTGATTTCTCTTTTTCTTTTGTTCTTTGATTTACACTTTATCACAGACTTAAAAGCAGCGCTGTCTCTTTAAAACCTGATACACATGACGCGGATCTGACATATATCCTATTTTCTCCAAACTCTTTACGGTCATTTAAGACTTTATTGAGACTACGTTTACGCGATAACTTGCCAAAACAGCGTATTTTGACATAATTGTGTGTGTTTTCGTCCGTTGAAGCGCTACTGGTGCGCTGTCTGAAGCGGCTCAGCGTATGTGTACAGCCGAACGTAGCCTACTTCACTGCACCATTTAGGCGGCGTAACCCCAGGTATGTGTCGCCACATTCTCGGGTTATGAAGAACAAAGAAGGGAAAAGTTAATCTTCCGAAATGAAGCAGCAATATCTTCTCAGGTAAAAGTTATTAGAACCGTGTCTAGTGATAAGCTGGCCATCACAATGCTCTGCGTCAGAAACAGCGAATCTCTTCTTTTGCATTGTTTTATTTAGAATTGCATTGTTATATTTCGTAAAAGTTTTACCCACCAACTGGCGCTAGCTATGTTTCCATCCACCTATTTTTATGCGCATTTTGGATTATCGCATAAAAAAACCGCTGGATAGAAACGCCAAGATGTGCATAAAAAACTTTGCGCACAACTGAGTAGGATAAACTTTTTATCCGATAAGAAAAAATGTGCATAAACTACGATGGAAACACATTTACCGAATAAATTCCACCATGTGCATTGAAAAAGTCATGTGACTTTGTGCTATGAGACGGGATAAATTGACTAACGAGCTGACCGATCTCGTTCACAGCATCTATATGTTGTTTTGGTCATTCTGAAATGCCTGAGGAAAGTCTGTCAACAAAGTATTTCTGTATTATTACTGTCTTACATGACTGCGTTCCCAAACAGCAAGCATCCGCCTCTAAAAGCAATGACCGCATTTATTGTGATTTTTACTCACATTTGGCGAGTGTTAATTTTAGGCCCAATATATGTATATATATATATATATATATATATGAAAATATTTGTAAATTTCTCATAATATAATAGATGTCTAACGTTGTGTTTTGTGGCATTACTTTGTCAAAGCAACAATCAAACTAAGTTTCATATTTTAATAACTTCCCTTTTTTGTAGACAGCATTTCACTAGATTTGTAAAGAGACATCTTTGTAAACTTTTCACACAAACTGCAGTTTTCCACCAAAATAAAAAATTCTTGCAAGTGAAGAAATTAAGACAAAAGTTTTGTAATTTTACTATTGCAATGGAAAGTTAAATCATTATTATACTTATAATTAAATATTATATATTATAATAAACATTACAATGATAGTAATGTATTACTGTTGTATAATAATAATACTGTTATTATTACTATTATTATATTGAAATTGTTTAGGATTCTAAAACTACACCAGTGTGAATATAATACAGACTGAGGCACTATCACAACTAAAAAAGGTCCTCTAAAGTTTAACTTTAAATTGTAAATGTACAGAATTGTCTTCTGATGTGCCGCCCTACATAGACTGAGGTTCAGCCCACAGACTCACAAAATCCTGTGGGAAATATTGTGAAAGCATCTGCAGATGTGTAACATAAAGAGCTCAACATAAAGCAGCAGGACTGCTGAAGTTTCAGCCGTCAGGTGCAGTTTTAGTAACATGAATTGGTTAGTAATGACGTCAGCAGTGACGAGCTTCCCAGGAATGTCACAATGTCCATTTCTTCAGTGTGCGAGTGGATCGTTCTTCCTCTTGCGACATGCTGATGAGTGAGGCTGGCAGGCAGATTTCAACACACCATTAAAGGTCACATATTTTACACCTTTCTGGAGTTTTATTTTAAGCACCTCATAGTAACAATCCTGTCAGATCGTCCATCCTTTGAGTGAGAGTGTAACGTTACAGGTCGGCCGATCTGGTTTCGTGGTTAAAGTTAACCTTTTCGACATGTTTCCATGTTGTTGTTGCTCAGCAATGGCATGGACGCGATGTTGTCTGGGGGTTTGGCAAAGGGAGAGTGGGACTGTGGGCAGTGCTCGGGGTGGTGACTGAAGGCGGTGATGGTGTAGTTCTGACGTCAACTTTTTATGGAAGTCACAACGGTTCGTGAAAAATCACAGCTACTTTATGCAGGCTGTGTGCATTTTACTGTGGACTGACTGTTTTGAAACTTATATGGTAGTTAAATAGCCCCTAGACCTCAGTTATCGTGAAAAAAGCCAGGAAATTTCAGTTTTGACAATATGGGACCTTTAAAGTCAAGAGTTCTCATTAACACCAGCATTGTGTTCCTGTAAAACCAGATCCAGGGTCTGAATGCATAATACCTCAAGAAACAAATGTCTCTATTAGCATAAGCATTAATGATGCTTGAGACTTAATTACGATTTGCATTATTCTGCATGTTGATAAAGCTAAACGTGGAGTGATGAAGGTTCATTTCAAAGCTACATCATGAGTCTTCTCAAATGGACTTTCACAGTCATGCAACTATGGGGAAAACGCCAAGCTACAGTATTTTAAGTCGGCATTAAATGAAAATTCACTCTTCTATTTTTTTTTTAATCATTGATCTTATAGTACACGATTTATCCATGCCTCGTTGTTTTGGACCTTGTCTTTTTTAATCAAAAATGTCATAACTGGATCTTACTGTAAAATGGCAGACTTCTCCAAGGACCTGATTATAGCACTTAAAACCTGGAAAAGTCAGATTTTCATGATATGTCACCTTTAAACTCTGCCCTTTCTTACAATCGACTGTATGCTCACATTCACATCTACCTCCATCCAATCAACAACCAATGGTTCAAACCAACATTTTTTCTTTTCCTTTTTTGCATCACAATACGGAAGTAACCATCTGTCACTACATCTGTTTTTAAATAACTTTTGACTTCAAATTCAATTAATTAAATTACTCAAAAGTTGAAGTGAGGAAGGAGAATTGCAGATCCCTGACCAAGCACCAGCACCATTTTGGTGAAAAAGGGATGGCTGGATTCCCAGATAACATTTCATGAATGTGCTGTCTTTGAAAGTGAGAGAACTGGACACAGACCAGGCCAAAGTCCATGTGCAGAAACAGCAGTAATATCTCACGTCACAGCCATTCAACCTGTGACCTCTCTTTACACGCGGCTATAAAACAGAGAATCTGAAATGGAGCAGACGCAGTCCTCATAAATTACAGAAGCATACAGAGAGAACGATGTACTGCCTTCTTCGAAAAGCCTTATAACTAAATAAATGGGTTGTACAGTCATATTTTATTAGGGTTACACATGCAAAACTGTACAACCTTGAGCACAATTATATCAAAACATAACCCGAATGAACCAGACCGGTCAGGGTACAGAGTTTTGGATGTGATAATGATTAACCGCTGAGCTGGAAACAAAGGTAGCTGAGTAAACAGATAAGAGCAGCCTCTTGATTTCTATCTTGGCAAAGCCTAGCCTCTATAAGGGCATGACAAATGAATTCATCCCGCAAGAAAACCCTTCGTAAGTGTGTAGTTTGACAGCGACTCCCATTCTGATGACTCATCAACTGGATGCACTCGTTTCCAAATGTCATCACACTTCTAAGAAAAGCCAAACCCTCATACCAGTCTAGGTTAACATGTACGCTACAGCAAAACCTGCTCGTTTTCAGTGGAAATGCAACATTGGTGGGTTGGCATTCCAGTAGATTAATCTATAAAAAAGTTCAGCTATGGCAGAACTTTAACATGGAAATAAGTTATTGCCAAGTGTAATCAGCATATTATAAGAAAGTTCAAATATTCTCTAAGCAGATGAAGGCAGAGACCATCACTAAAACCACACGACAGGAACTTAAACCTGTAAAACCTACAGTATCATATTTAATAGACAAATTCCAATGCCTATAAATGATCAACACGGTGTTGTACACAATCTACTACATGCCTTCTGTCGTCTGATTGATAGTTTATACTTTATTAGCAAGTGAAAGGCCTTTTAATATAATTTTACAAATGCTTCAGCTCGTGTCTTTTTGCTGTGAAATCTTTACTGATTTTTATCAAGTAAACATAAGAATAACTTTGATATTTTTAGTAATATTTCAAGACGAACACTTACTGGACTGAAGCAACTTTGCTTTACTTGATTATACAGACGTCATTTTCTAGAAGAATCAGTGAGTCTCAAATATGATCATCAGGCTTTGGAGGAACATTTAATTGTTCATCTATCAATCATCATTGTATTGCATTGCATTACATCTTTTGATCATTAAACTAAGCATTTGAATGTCATCCCACTGAGACATATTATTGGAGATATAGAGTGACGACTGATATTAACATTATTTAACGTAAGTATCTGCTATATTGTTATAAATATCTCACTGATTTATATTACTAAAATATCAGCATCTGCCCCAAATTGCATATTTTCACTCAGTTTGTGCCTCTGAATAAAACTGAGGTGTTTTTTCCTACATATTCTTAATGCATCTTACTATAAGAGCCATAAAAGCCTGATGTGTCAAATATTATACAAAACAAACCACATGTGCAAAAACTTAATTCTTCTGAGTGTTGTTTCGTATATCAGGGTTAATGACAGGCTGACCCATGATGCTGGTAGGAGATACACGTGACTAATTTGTTGTTGTGTAAACTGGGATATAATCATCACAGAGCAGACCATCATTCTGGAGTGTGACAGCTGCAAACACTGGTCGTTTAGAGTCACTGGGATACTGTGATGTAGCAGCAAACAGATGATTACATAGTTATAAAAAGACGTTAGGTTTCTGACTTGTGTCATACTAAGCTGAATAACTCCAGCATTAACATCAGCAGCACTAATCATCAACAAGCAGCTTGTTCAGAAACATTAATTACAGCTTGGTGCATGTCAATAGCCCAGTAATGAACTCCTAACGTAAAGATATTCCTGTAGTCTGGTGTTCATAATAACAGAATACACGATAGTGTAATGGAGTATTTAACTTAGTGTTTCAGTGGCAGGTGAGCTGCTAACCGCTTAGCTGAGCTAGCAACTCTTCAGCAAACTACCCGAACCAACAAACCGCTAAACCAAAGCTTAACCCTGGACACGAAACACACAAGAGAGTCAGCAAACTGTTTACCTCACACAAAACATCCGTTTGAGTCATGTTATCTCGCTAGGTTCTGGTTAGCAGCTGACTTAACGTTAGCCGGATGCTACGTTAGGAACTCAAAGTCAAACAGTCAGTTAGCTCGTTAGCTGGCTAACAACAACAACATCATCAACCGTCGTTATACTAATTTTTACTATTATTGTTGTAAAATCATGAACCCGATCGTCATCCTCATCGGCGTCTCGTTCAGATGGAAAGGTAAAGGTGAATCGACTCACCGGTTCAGCGGCGGCTGAGATGTCCACAGATGAAGTGAGTGAACCCGGTCAGAGAGATGCGGAGATTTACACGATCAGGAAAATAAAATATTAAATTCCCCAAGATATGGATGGATCCCACTGGAGCTCTTCAGCGGGCTGTCTGTGTGTGTGTCCCGATCCTGAGTGACTGTTCGCCGGGTTCAGGCAGCCGGCCGCTGATCTGCGCTGGGCGGGGTCAGTCTGACACGAGCGCTCATTAATTATTCACAACATTAACAATCTGTGTGGGAGGAGCATTCATGTGTGTGTGTGTGTGTGTGTGTGTGTGTGTGTGTCTGTGTGTATACAAAAGTACAGTTAAGCATATTATAAAAAAATAGCCTTATGATGAAACCCTATGCCATGGTGACAATTTCTACAACCTTAATGAACAGGAGAAGATTCACAATGAATATGAATGAAGTCATAAAAACTGCATGTATGCTATTTAAACAATACTTTAAAATGACTCAAATTAACGTTGTAAATTGATTTCAATTTTATTTTGTGATTCCAGAGGTTATGTTTTGTTTATCAAAAATAATTAAATAAAAAAAAGCTATTCGAGGGAAAATTGCGTTCTTCAATTAAAAAAAATTGTTACTGAGGAAAAAATAAAAATATGATTTTTCGGTAAAATCTTGATTTTATGCTTTTTTAGCATTTTAATTTTAGTTAAAAATATATTTTACTATATTAATAATAAATTATTGAATTACATGACTTTTTCCACAACTATCTCTTATTTCAGTTTGAAAACATTTTTCTTGTTTTGAAACATTTATTGTATTTTAACAATAATTTGTTATGGCCAATAATTAACATGCTTGCTGACATATACATCTACTTTTTTATGTTCACAGTAAAGCTCCAATACAGAATAGTATGTTTCAAAACCAAGCATCAAAACATTAGAATATGCAGGAGTTCAGAAGATGGATAATAGTTTAACACTTCCGTATCCTGACATAGAAAATGAATATCTGAACTGAAGATGAGTCCATATGTCATCTGCCTCCAATATCAGCCAAATCAAACAGATAATAAAAATGCAAAGATTTGCAGATACTTCTACAGTCACGCGTATTGCACACATAAATCCCCATGGCTGTACAACAGCAAATGTTCTTCTAGACTTCCAAGAAGACCAGTATGAAGTTTTGAATCAGCAACACACAAAAGTCTTTCCTATGATTGCAGCTCTGTTAAAAGAAGATGTGCAATATAACACAGCAGCTCTTCCAGATATCTCTGGTCTTCAGAAGGCATGGCATGGCATGGCTCACTGAGGAATGCATGGAATGCTCTAGCAGCTCTACAAAGCTGTCAAGCCTGTTGTGCTGCGAAGACAAGGCCCCGTTTATCACCTGTCTCTGCCTTCGTTATGTGACTGAGCTCATTCGCTGCCTTCAGTCGTTTATGAAATGAGGAGCTATAACGAGCACAATGCTAATTTGTCTGTCACATCGGACACATACAGTACTGTATGTCCAAGTATGCGATAGTGAGCTGCTGGCGAGACACATTTGATCCATAGGTCACAACGCCCTTAGTGTTGACCTTTAAATATCAGACCATCAACATGTTGACAGACTGTAGGGATACTGTTTACTGACTGGAATATAAGTCACAGGCAAGAAGCATAAGTTCATGAATACAAACAGAGAAATATTCTTTCTGATAGTGATGTTGTTATATTACTGAAATAAATGAACTTTTCCACGACATTCTAATTTATTGAGATGCACCTGTATGTTATTGGTAGGCTAGGCTATTACATACAACTATTTCCTTGAACACATTTGTGAATATATTGGCTGAGTTTACTTTTAGTCAAAGTGTTTATACAAATATTAAACGTGTGTCTTCCTTTCTGTTTTCAGGGCAGGCTCCTAAAGCGTTCGTTATCTATTCTACAAATGTCTGATCGTGAAATTTGAATCTGTTGATGTAACGCGTATTTTGACG
Organism: Sinocyclocheilus anshuiensis; assembly: GCF_001515605.1. Lineage (NCBI taxonomy): Eukaryota > Metazoa > Chordata > Actinopteri > Cypriniformes > Cyprinidae > Sinocyclocheilus > Sinocyclocheilus anshuiensis. Next base: position 705,795 of record NW_015540859.1, on the reverse strand, counting down.
AAGGGTAATGTGTATTTGTGATGAAGGCCTGGCACCTGGTGGCCGCTTAGTGCATTATAGCCTACTAACTTCAATTACGTAGTGTGCAGTTTGAAGTATGTTATATCCTTACAACACATTAGGCCAATACTTACACTACTGGCTTTTCCACATTAGCACTTGATTTATTAAATAAATAATCTGCAGTTTGTCAACATAAATAGAACATTTAGCAAGCCTACCTTTTCACACGAATCTCCTTTACAGTGGCAACTCCTTGTAACTCTACATACTACATGCAAATCAGACATACTTGTCTTGTGTAAAACTTAAAACTGCCACAAAGATAATTAGTGATCCAGCACGTTGATGCTATTGAAAACACTTGGTTCCACAAAGTAAAAGGCACATCTTAGCCTTACGTAACGCCGTTACATGTAACTAGTTACTCCCCAACACTGTGTACAGGAGACCCAAAAAACCATAGCGGCACCCCTGTTTGTATGTATAAATTTGTTTAGCCCCATATACTGTATAAATACATTATACTGAATGTCTATTATGCTACATTTCCAAAAATACAACTACATTTGTTACATTTCATTCAGACACTGTACTGTATTTTACAAATGTAATGTTTTAAATGTCTATCACTGCATTCTGTTTTCAATCTGCAATTACACTGCAATGACTCTTTGTGACTGTTTTACTGTAGCACACAAAGACAAACTCAAGATTTTTTGGATTGTTGCCTTTTTGTTTGGTGGTAGTCTTTATTTTTCAAACAACATAACTGCTTCCTAGCACATGTTCAAAATGAAAAATGGCTTTGCTTCAAGTAAATACAAAGTTTGAAAAGGCAAATTAATAAGACAAGAGGAAAAACAGTCTTTGGGCTTGACATGTTCGCAGATGCCGTTTCATTGTGCAGTACCATGCAGAATAATAGCTCATTAAAAGCGCTTTACACCTCATTTGATGTGACATCTCGATGCTTTTTTGATTAAACATTAGGTTATTTCATTGTGATGTTAGCCGTGGGTTCAGTGGATCTTTCTGGAGCCGTTTCTGTCCTTCTTATCGTCATCTTCAAGTAAACCAGTGCACTACAGCTGATCTTTGACTGTCGTCTTAGAGCTGACCGTTTCCACCGTATATGCAGACTCATCTCACTTCATCCCAATCTAATACTGAACAAATCACCCGGAAACCACTCAGACCTTCATCTCTCAGTGGGAATGAGGGAATATACAGGTTATGGGTCGGAAAGGTAGTCAAAGGCATTTATATACATATCTGGTTTTTGGTTGTTTTTTTTTTTGAGTCCTTAACACAACATTCAACAAAGCACTCCTGTCACCATGCCGTGTGAGCTCCATGGCCTTGTCCGAAAATGTGTTCAGGCTTCGATTTGGCAGGCGAAATGTCGCTTCTCCCTCTCCAGCTATTCCACACTAAGGATATGAGGTCAGATGTTTTGGACAGGGTCATGTTCGATTGGTTTGAGAGCAGCACCTTCAACTAAAACAGTGTGCAAATATTTTCCTCTGGCTCCTACAGCACCTGGAGCTCAGCGACCTGACTAAACTCCTCCCCTTTCCCTGCCTTCCCCATCAGCTCTCAGAGTCAGGTGACCAGCTGCGGCTCCCAGGATTGGCTGGCCACCTGGGGGCGGCACTGTGCGACGAGCGGCGGGCCTGAAGGAGGCTGGCTATCCAGACACAAGCCACTGATCATGTGCTGCAGCGATGAACCTCTGGGCTTCCATTTCTACAGAGGGACGGAGAAAAAAAGTGAGGATGTGTTCATTACATTTATAGTAACACATGCAATTGCTGTAGACAAACATCCCACAGATAAAGCACAGAACAGGGTGTAAGAATTGCTCTTCTTCTTCTTCTTCTTCTTGTTCATGAAATTATCAGTGAAAAAAAACAGAAACCCCTTATAATGGTCATCTGAGAAGGTCAAACTAAATATTATGTATTTCACTTTACATTTATTGTGTACGTTGTTTGCCATTTTTGCAACCTTGTTATTAGAATTTGAGGCATGTCTGAAAAGAATTTATAGAGTGAATTTGTTATGTTCAATTAGGGTTATAACCATTAACTAAAACTGAAACAACAAAATAATTTGCTTACTTGAAATAAAAATAAACATTAACTGAAATCAATAACAATATGGGATTTCTGAAAATGAGACATGCTTTGGCAGCTAATTGAAATATATATATATATATATATATATATTTCAATTAGCTGCCAAAGCATGTCTCATTTTCATTTAGTGTAGGTTGAAATACTAAATTAACAAACTATATAAACTAAAATGACTAAATTAAAAACTTAATTTATTTAAATGAACAAATTGTTATAATTCATGAACGCTTTTGAAAAAAAAATCATTTCAAAAAATGAAAGTATAAAAAAGTTGTAGAAGTTTAGATTTACTGAAAAAGAAAATGTACTGTACTATTTTGATTATATTTTATATAAATATATATATATATATATTTCAATTAGCTGCCAAAGCATGTCTCATTTTCATTTAGTGTAGGTTGAAATACTAAACGAACAAACTATATAAACTAAAATGACTAAATTAAAAACTTAATTTATTTAAATTAACTTAAATTGTTATAATTCATGAACGCTTTTGAATACAGACCTAAGGTTGGTCTCTTTTTAAAGAAGACAATCAGCAGAAGTGAAATCATTTCAAAAAATTAAAGTATAAAAAAGTTGTAGAAGTTTAGATTTACTGAAAAAGAAAATGTACTGTACTATTTTGATTATATTTTCTATAAAATAAATATTTTTACAAAAATGGTTTTAGTCCAAAATTGATATAAAATTAAAGCCATGTGTCTAAATAAGCTGTATTCCAAATTTGAAGTTGATATAAAAAAAAAATGTAGGTTCCTATGCAATTTTGTTTAGGCGTTATACTACAAATAGCCATCCAAACTCCATTGAATTTTTGATGCATTTTTCTGTCACAAATGTATAAATTTCCCTCTCAATATTACTTCTATCACAAAATATGGACGGACACAGTGCTGCGTTGTCACGGGAACATCCCAGCTGAAGATAATAAGGAAATTACGTCGCTCCCTTTGCCAAGTGCATTCAAACAACTACATAATGGCACGCACGTGCCCTGCTCACTCCAAGGGCTCTGCCCTTCAAAGGCATAGGGATGATCACTTCCATTTGGAATTTTCCCTGTGAACCGTACGGTACGAATACATGTACCGTTACACCCCTATAATTTATGATGAATACTAAAACATAGGGAAAAAGGGAGAAAAAAAAAAGAATTTTTGTGACAATGGTCAGAACTCCTGTTATGATGGATATGTTTTGAGGTGCACTATTGTCATAAATTAATCTATTACTGTTCCTACATAACTGGAACAGTAAAACTTAGGTGTCTCGGTGGCGGGACACTACAACAAAAACACAAACAAAATGACTAAAACTTCAGCTAAAATTAAAGCCAAAACAAAATATTAAAATAAATTCTAACTCAAAATATTAACAAAAACTAAAATAGTATATCAATGATAGTAATATATATATATATATATATATATATATATATTTCTTAAGTATATAATACATCTACTTTGTGTCATACGTGGATTTTCTATGTATGGAGTAATTTGCATAACCTACAATCATCAACTACTACTATCAACAACTATCTCCTTCAAATATCTCCTTCACTTTTAGAACATTTTTACACAAAACTGGAATAAAAATGCAAAATAAATGTTTCTTTCCAAACACTGACAAATGCTGCAAAAAATAGAGTGACTGTAAAATGTCAAATTCAAAGAAACATACAGAGAAGCAACATTCTGAACAGAAAGCAACCTTATAATGAAATGAATGTTGTTGCCAAGGGCATGTCTTGTGTGTGTGACTGCGTGTGACTGTATGTCATGTGACTGTCCCTGCGTTCTATTCGGAAGGGCTCATCCCTATGCCCTAATCCCTTCAAAGTGTTTACCCTCCGGAGTGAGAGCTTCGAAGGGTTGAAGGGTGTAGGGGACCAAACAACTGTTTCTTGAAGTGTCCTTCTGTGTCATCATCTTCTGCCCACACGGAGGCGCCGTCATCATGCAAAGAATCTACGCAAAGGATCATGGGAGCCCGAAGTGTCCATCAGTTGTACCCTTTGAAATCCTTCATTCTGAAGGGCCCTTTGAAGTGGGCAGTTTTGAGCACTTCGGTTTGGAACGACCCTTCAATATGGCGGCCGTGATTGTTTTCACTCCGAAGTGCCCTTCAGAGGGCGATATATCGCGTTTGGAACACACCATGAGTGTGACTGCTTTTAGTTTAGAGTGAGGTCAGTGAGTCTGAATTCAGAAGGCTTGATATATACTCTAATATCCTGTCTGTGTGTGTGTGTGTGTGTGTGTGTGTGTGTGTGTGTGTGTTTGCTGGAAGCGTGGCAGCAGGTTTCATTCAGGAGAGCAATGATCTCAATGCCAAACAGCTCTGTTCCAAACCCTATATATAGTGAGTCGTTTTCTGAACTAATGCCTACATAGGGCAGCAGTTTAACTGAAATGTATGCTTATAACTGACTGTAGACACTCTACATATTCAGCGCTCCTCACTACTGTGAGCCAGCCTTATTTCAGTATCACTGACATACTATTATTGTTTTGTTACTATTTTGAATGATCTGAATTCCTTTTAATTCCAAACTAAATGATTGCATCTCATTACATTAGCTTTGTACAGGTATATTAACCTTGAATGCTCAAAAATATTTGATAAAACATATGCAAACATGAAAATAATGTGGCGTGTTGCAGTTGCAATGGACATTATGCATGTATCAATGAATTTATTTTTATATTTTATGTTTTAATTAAAATTTTTAGTTGACGTTGGGCAGTTTTGAGCACTTCGGTTTGGAACGACCCTTCAATATGGCGGCCGTGATTGTTTTCACTCCGAAGTGCCCTTCAGAGGGCGATATATCGCGTTTGGAACACACCATGAGTGTGACTGCTTTTAGTTTAGAGTGAGGTCAGTGAGTCTGAATTCAGAAGGCTTGATATATACTCTAATATCCTGTCTGTGTGTGTGTGTGTGTGTGTGTGTGTGTGTGTGTGTTTGCTGGAAGCGTGGCAGCAGGTTTCATTCAGGAGAGCAATGATCTCAATGCCAAACAGCTCTGTTCCAAACCCTATATATAGTGAGTCGTTTTCTGAACTAATGCCTACATAGGGCAGCAGTTTAACTGAAATGTATGCTTATAACTGACTGTAGACACTCTACATATTCAGCGCTCCTCACTACTGTGAGCCAGCCTTATTTCAGTATCACTGACATACTATTATTGTTTTGTTACTATTTTGAATGATCTGAATTCCTTTTAATTCCAAACTAAATGATTGCATCTCATTACATTAGCTTTGTACAGGTATATTAACCTTGAATGCTCAAAAATATTTGATAAAACATATGCAAACATGAAAATAATGTGGCGTGTTGCAGTTGCAATGGACATTATGCATGTATCAATGAATTTATTTTTATATTTTATGTTTTAATTAAAATTTTTAGTTGACGTTTTTGTGAGTGTGTGCGTGTGTGTGTTTTTATTATTTTTTATTTGTATTTTTTAAGTTTCAGTTTTGGTTATTTCAGTATATCAAGTTAAACCAATTGAAAATGTTGCCTTGTCATCTATCTGAAATAGAAGATTAAAGTTTTTTTTGTTTTTTTTTCAGTTAATGTTTATGTCAATGAATATATATATATATATATATATTATTACTGAGAGAATGAGAGAGGGACAACACTCAACATTCCACCTCAAATGGCAACAGAATTTCACTTTATGAAATTTACATAACTTCCACAAAAACAACTAGTGCTGTCAGAATAGAGCTTAATAGTCTTCTGAAAGCAGCAGACATCAAACCTGCATGTGACTGATTCTCAGTAGTTCATGGTCTACTCTAATAGCCTATGTGTCAGTTACACATATACCCACCTGTCTGGACTCTTTGATGTTGCAGGGCTCCAGTCTGACCTTTGACCCTGCAGGGAAAGCTGTGATAGCCAGACACAGGTCATGCTGACGGATCTGTGGTTCAATCAGAGTCCACTTCTGAGAAAACAGGACCGACAAATGATTGAGTGAGTAATGCAGGTGTAGAGAGCTGCTGGATATATGTAGCAAATCACAATTTGAACAGTAATCACACTCAAAGTAACTAAATATTTATTTGCCGTTTTAGTTGTTTATTTGGCATGAAGGAGTTGATAACAGTTATTTACATTACTTATTCCAAAACAACTCATTTTTTTTTATTCCAAATAAGTTCTCTCATCTCCTCCAACCTACTGCATTATGCATTATATCACCTTTGTACAGGTATATTAACCTTAATATTAACCTATATACAGTATCTCACAGAAAGTTATTTTTTCATGAGCTGTAAGCTCTAATCATCAAAATTAAAACAACATAACTTGTTAAATGTTTTACTTTACATCTAACGAATCTAGAATATATGAAAGTTTCAATTTTTGAAATGTTACACAATTTTTTTACTTTTTCACGATATTCTAATTTGTTGAGATGCACCTGTATATAAATACCCACCCATGCATGTATAGATTAATCGTTTGACAGCACGACATAGTTTTAATATTAACAGAATAATAAACATGATTAAAATAATGCATGTTTTTCAGTAATACATAAATGAAACAGGCCAGATTTCTGCACTCAAAAATCATGGCATAATTTATTCATCCATTACATAGTTTTAGTGCTGTCAAACGATTAAATGCGATTAACCACATACAAAATAAACGTTTTTGCTTACATAGTATATGTGTGTGTACTGTGTATATTTATTATGCATACAGGTGCATCTAAAAAAATTTGAATATCGTGAAAAAGTTATTTTTTCATGAGCTGTAAGCTCTAATCATCAAAATTAAAACAACATAACTTGTTAAATGTTTTACTTTACATCTAACGAATCTAGAATATATGAAAGTTTCAATTTTTGAAATGTTACACAATTTTTTTACTTTTTCACGATATTCTAATTTGTTGAGATGCACCTGTATATAAATACCCACCCATGCATGTATAGATTAATCGTTTGACAGCACGACATAGTTTTAATATTAACAAAATAATAAACATGATTAAAATAATGCATGTTTTTCAGTAATACATAAATGAAACAGGCCAGATTTCTGAACTCAAAAATCATGGCATAATTTATTAATTATTTGCATCTATTTGGTTTCAATTAAATAACCATATTTTCAAAATGCATTTATTCAAATTGCTTAGAATCAGCATAAATCTGTGAAAATACTTCAGTTTATTCAGTTACATAGTATGAACAAGGTTAAAACATGGCTAGCTGTGGAACAAGCAATATTCAATTAGTTAAAATGTAAGAGACTGAAATAAATTTGATTTATTGATGATAAATATATAACCTGGCTATTGTGTAGTTAAAACACATACAGTTAGTACTATCACAGAAATCTGACCTGCTTCATTTATGTATGACTGACCAAAATGCATCACATTAAATATATGAGCTTCTTTAATGTATAAACTGTGTAATCTAAATAGATGGAAATTTTATATGCAATTCAAATACATAAATCTTACATTTAGAGTCTCCTTTTTTTTTTTTTTGAGTCAACATCTTGTTATTTGCTGTTTGATTTGCTTCTTGACAAGCCGAGATTGAATATATACTTGAAGTACTTTTATGAAGCTTGTTAGTCTGTTTCATTGTACACTCTTAAAAATAAAGGTGCTTCACGATGCCATAGAAGAACCTTTTTTGTCCAAATGGTTCCATAAAGAACCTTTAACATCTCAAGAACCTTTCTGTGTCACAAAAGTTTCTTTGTGGTGAAAGAAGGTTCGAAAAGGTAAGAAAGAGATGGTTCTTTAAAGAACCTTTGAGAACAAGGTTTCATTTTGAATGTATGATTATTGCAATTAAATCAAAAAGATGCTAATAGTTCATGATAAACTATGCCATGATTGTGATTGTGTGTGTGTGTGTGTGTGTGTGTGGAAATCTGACCTGTTTCATTTATGTATGACTGAGAAATATGCATCACATAAAGTTCATTAGTTTCTGTTAAAATTGTGTAATCTAAATAGATGGAAATTTTATATGCAATTCAAATACATAAATCTTAAATTTAGAGTCTCCTTTTTTTTTTTTTTGAGTCAACATCTTGTTATTTGCTGTTTGATTTGCTTCTTGACAAGCCGAGATTGAATATATACTTGAAGTACTTTTATGAAGCTTGTTAGTCTGTTTCATTGTACACTCTTAAAAATAAAGGTGCTTCACGATGCCATAGAAGAACCTTTTTTGTCCAAATGGTTCCATAAAGAACCTTTAACATCTCAAGAACCTTTCTGTGTCACAAAAGTTTCTTTGTGGTGAAAGAAGGTTCGAAAAGGTAAGAAAGAGATGGTTCTTTAAAGAACCTTTGACTGAATGGTTCTTTGTGGACCCAAAAATGGTTCGGTCCCACTTTATATTAAGTGGCCTTAACTACTATGTACTAACATCAAAAAATAAGTACAAATATACCTGTTGTGTTCATATTGTATTGCAAAACACTTGCTGCTATCGAGGTGGGATATGGGTAAGGTTAGGGTGGTATGGGTAGGTTTATGGGTGGGTTAAGGTGTAAGGGATGGGGCAACAGTGTAATTATAAATGTAACTAATTACAGGTGCAATTACATGCAGGTATTTTTAAAAATATAAGTACAATGTAAAAGCATGTATGTACACAATAAGTGCATTGCACCAAATAATTAATTTAAATGTAAGTACATAGTAGTTAAGGCATAGGCGGAGGGTGAACCAACTCCAGGGTAAGGCTAAAAGCAGCCAAATGTATTAAACATCATAAACCCGTCTTTTTAGGCAAGAACCAGACATGGGTGTCATGTAGGCTAAAAAATGTTTAATGGGACTGAATTTGTATTTAATGTGATTACAATTTAATAAAAACGTTAGAAATTGATAATTATATAACGTTTCCTTTCCACGGTTATTCAAACAGCGAATAAATTATATATAGAAAGTGATCACTAACATTGATCTATCGCGAGTTTAAGCACTCTCAAAAAAACAAAACTATCGTTATAATCACTGAAGCTGTATACACTGTGAAATTAATCTCTTACATTGTACGTCCATCTGCGCTTTGTTGTTTATGATTAGAGAATTCGCAAGAGTCCGGCATTCAGTCAGCGAACGCGCGCGCTCTAGGGTGTCGAAAGTATTGATACTCAAACAATAGATATCGATACTAAGGTGTGTTTTATTTACCAGTGATTTTGTTTATTTAACAAAAAAATAATGCATTGAATTGGACGAATAACCTATGTTAGTAAATAATTGTGTACGATAGAACTATTTTCATGCTCATCTGAACACACGCAAATGTTGCAAGACAGAACCAATCCATCACTGAGAGCGTTCACTCACTTCTGACAGTGCATTCAAACAGGGCTGCGTTTCCCAAAAGTATCATAAGAAAGCATTAAAGCTTTTGGGAACGGCAGCCCTGAACAATGCTTATCAGAGGACAGAAGAA
>NW_015540859.1:685376-695903 GCF_001515605.1 Sinocyclocheilus anshuiensis | reverse complement strand
GCGTTACCTTTCCAAGGTTATTCAAACGGCGAATAAATTATAGAAAGTGACATTATCACTAACATTGATCTATCGTGAGTTTAAGCACTCTCAAAAAAACAAAACTATCGTTATAATCACTGAAGCTGTATACACTGTGAAATTAATCTCTTACATTGTACGTCCATCTGCGCTTTGTTGTTTATGATTAGAGAATTCGCAAGAGTCCGGCATTCAGTCAGCGAACGCGCGCGCTCTAGGGTGCATTAAAATGCTATAATGCCTAAATTCACTTTTTAACATTCAATAGGACTCCTTTTTGGTTTAAGTGTTTTATTTGTAATTTATTTAGACAAAATAATGTACAATTTTTACATCAGCTATCTCTTGGTTAAAATAATCATCAGCTTGTTGGTATATTCGCACATATATTAGTGCTGTCAAATGCTTAATCGCATCCAGAATACAAGTTTTTGTTTACATAATATATGTGTGTGTACTATGTATTTACATGCATATATTTATATTCATATAATTTAATTTATATTTACATATATTTAATATATAAACATAACTTATTTTTCTTAAATATATACATGCATGTGTATCTATGTATATATACATAATAAATATACACAGTACATACACATATGTCATGTAAACAAAAACTTTTATTTTGGATGAGATTAATCGTTTGACAGCACTAATACAAAGTATACTGTTATAAATGTACATACATAAAAAAAAAAAAAATCAAAATATACAAAAAACTTTTGAGGATTTACGATACTGATGACCGTTGCAATGCGCGGTCACAGTCTTGTGAAACACTCAACAAAAATCTGTTTCAACGATGACTCATCTGAACGCCTCTGATTGGCCATTGCATTCCTAAGCTCAACAGAATTGTGTGTGATTGGTTAAAATGCGCAACACTGTAAAAACGCCTACAATGAAATACGGTGCAACATGAGCAGATCTTAATTTAATGCCGCAATCGACACTGTCTATTCATATTCACTTTGTAAGCAACAGACGTAATAGATTTAATTTGTTTTTGCAGGGGAATTTTTGTCCAATTTAGTGGCATTTTTGCCCCAAGTCCCCGTCGCCAGCCTTACACATGCTCCGCCTATGAGTTAAGGCCACTTAATATAAACTGGGACCAATGGTTCTTATATGGCATCGCTGTGAAGAACCTTTTAATCACCTTTATTTTAAAGAGTGTATGCAGCTGTATGAGCATTCTTCTAAACATCTCCTTTTGTGTTCCATTGAAGAAAGAAAGTGATGTACTGAAGTACTGAAGGTCACCATAACCAGATCTACATAAGGTTTTAGAGACGTCTGACCTCCCGAAGGCCTTGCCCTGCGCTGATGGTCTTGCGGCGTAGTAATACTGTTTATACTCATCCATCCAGACCTCAGCAGCTCTCCGCGAGTTCCTGCAGCATAACAAGCCATTCATTCATACACTGCAATGCAAAACATATGATTGCAAGTTACGTAAAGGTCAATTTACTTGATGTAGGTGAGTGCGTTGCCCTCTGGGAAGTCATAAGGATGGCGTTTCCGGAAGACGTGGCCCACGCGACTGCAGGGCAGGATCTCAAGACTGCCGCCACACATCCACACTCTGAACGACAGCTCTACAGCATCAAAACAGCAGAGATAGAATTACATTCACGTGTGAAAGTAAACACAGAGACATTCAGAATATTGTTTCAATCGTCCTGATCGTTTGACAGCACTAATACAAAGTATAGTGTTATAAATGTACATACATAAAAATAAAAAAAATCAAAATATACAAAAAACTTTTGAGGATTTACGATACTGATGACTGTTGCAATGCGCGGTCACAGTCTTGTGAAAAGGGTTCATTAGTGAGGACATCCACACACTATTCTGTATTCAGCTCTAGGAGTGCTGTATGATCACTGGATTCACTGAATTCACATTCACTGAATGTTTGACACTCGAACACACTCGAGCAGAGGAGTAAAATCATGCATCTGAACATCACTTACCAAAGTTCTCACCACCCCAGATGTCCATGTGAGTATCATACTGGCCCAGGTGATTAAACCAGCCTTTATCCATGACAAAGATTCCTCCAGCAATCACAGGAGTCCTGCCACAGTAACGGTTGGTATGGACATGTTATGGGCTTAAAATGTCTGAGACCACGACAGTAATAAAATGCTTCTAGTTTTCTAAAAGCTTCTGGGTGCTTGAATCCGTAGGTATTTCATTGTTACAAATTTGCTTCCATTTGATTAGTTGTCAAGTTTTTTCTTTGTGTTCAAGATTCTAAAACTTTAAATAGGCTTAAATAAGATTTTAGATTTTCAATCTGCCATCAGACTTTAATGAAGATAGATAGAGAGAGAGAGAGAGAGAGAGAGAGAGACCTGATTGGTTGTGTTGGGTCGTTTCTTGCCATTTTCTGTTCTATAGGAATCTGCTCCCATTTGAAGTGTAAACTCCAGTCGAAACCTGACGTCAGAGGGGAAAAAGTGAGGCGGTTACTTCTGGAATCAACACATGCAGTAAATTTGAATCTGTCAGCAATCAGACTAGTGGTCGACTGATTTTTTTTTTGATGGCCGATACCATAAAGTACATATGTGACCCTGGATCACAAAAGCAGTCATAAGTAGCACGGGTATATTTGTAGCAATAGCCAACAATACATTGTATGGGTCAAAATTATCCATTTTTATTATACAAAAAATCATTAGGATATTAATTAAAGATCAAGTTCCATGAAGATATTATGTAAATTTCCTACCGTAAATATATCAAAATGTAATTTTTAATTAGTAATATGCATTGCTAAGAACTTAATTTGGACAACTTTAAAGGAGATTTTCTCAATATTTAGATTTTTTTTTTTTTTTTGCACCCTAATTTTTCCAGATTTTCAAATTATTGTATCTCAGCCAAGTATTGTCCTATCCTAACAAACCATACATCAATGGAAAGCTTATTTATTCAGAAATTCTTATTTATGAAATCTCAATTTCCTAAAATTGACCCTTAGGACTGGTTTTGTGGTCAAAGGTCACATATAATATCATTTAAACAACATGCAAAACAATTGCTGCCATGAAGTGTAATTTATTTTACATACTAAATTGAAATTATTAACTGTAAAAAAAAATGATCTTGATAAAAAATAAACCTGTAAAAAAAGCATTTATGCTTTAGTGACTTTTTGATTCTGTAATCCTGAAATATATGTTTTTATATTATTATATGTTTTCATGCAGCTCAAGCAGTAGGTCAACACCAAGGTCATGGGCTCCAATCCCAGCTGAAACAAAATGTAAATGTAAACCTTGAATGCAAAATAAGATGCTTTTTATAAAAGCATCTGCCAAATTCATAATTGTAAACTATAGTATTTTTTCCGCAAATAAAGACATTGTTGAAGAAAAGCCAACAGTGCACAGACAGATAAAAGAGATGAGTTTGTATGGTAAAGCAGTGAGATCTCTCACCTCCTCTCAGGTCAGCAGAAGCGGCCAGGTAGGCGAAATTATCCAGACTGATCACATCAATGATGGGACTGACCACACGCGTATGATCCTGCAGGAGAACAATGGGTAAAAAGCTTTGATTTATTTAGTGGTTATTGTGTTTCAGGCCAGCTGAATGCAGCAGAAAGAAGGACACAAGCCATGTGTGTCTCCATGACCACCCTGCTTTAAGTTGAATTCGGAGGAAATGCATGAAATGAAAATTCATCTATTTTCTTAATGCATTTTATAGATCATATTATTTCATATTATGAAAGATTCATCCACTCAAAAACCATCCAAACAGATTAGCCTAAACCAGTCATATAATATACACTAAACTGTTTAAATAAATGAAATGATTTTTTCTCAAAAAAAGAGGAAAAAATATAGAGATAAGGAATGTGGCAATCAGAAGAGAGAAAGATGTCACATTTATGGTCACTCCCTCAGCAGCTGAATTTTATTGCCAAGGTAATAGTGTTATAAATGCACATACAATATTTTAAAAATAAAAAATGCATCATATGACTGTGTAAAGGCTCTGTGGATTTGCAGCATAGCCTGATGCAGAGCTCTAGTGTGTTCTTTGCTACTTTCGCTTGCTGCAGTGCATATACTTGTGCATACATAAAACTATTTTACGAGCATGTAAGCATGCGTATGTCGCATAAAAAAAACGTGTGCCGGGGAAGTTCATATTACAACTGCATAAGAAAATCAAGTGTTTTCAATTAGAGCTGGCGCTGTATGCAAACATGCTGAACTCTGCGCTCACAGCTCGAGTGTGTGCGGAAAAGCCCAGAAATCCATCTGCAATACATCCCACCTACAGCAGATTGACATCAGGACACTCAGAAGAAGCCTGTGGCTTGTCAGTTTCTTTTCTTAAAAAAAAAAAAAGTACTGTGAGTTTACCATGGTGCTGTGATGGCATCAAATAGTACTGGTACTGAATGATTACAGCTTGGCATTTACATGGTAGTGGTACTTCAAAGAACACCATCATATTACCATGTGTAACGGGGCGAACGAGACGTGAGGATCCATTTGCAAGGCTTTATTTAGACAGAGACGTGGTCATAAAACAGGCATGGGTCAGACAGTGGCAAGCAGGTACATTACAGGCAAGACAAAAAGAGTATCCAAAGGAAGGCGTGAGTCAGTCGACAGTGAACATTATCCAGAGGGCTTGACAAGCGGAGAAGTCCAATAACACGAGCAATAAGCCAGGTGAGGTACAAACACAGTCCGAAACAGAAAGGCAAAGGAAACCCAATAACACGAGCAATAATCCAGGCAAGGTGCAAACACAGTCCGAAAGAGAAAGGCAAAGGGTTAATCCAAGATAAACAGGCAATAATCAGGTAACATGGGAAAGCAGGCATGAACTATGAACTAAGGACTAGAAACTAGGGCAGGAAACTGGCGCCGTAATGTGCTACCACTAGGAGAGCGATAAACACAAACAATACTCAGTGCTGAATTGTAGTGTGAGACTGATTTATATAGTGTGTTATTAGTAGCCTACAGATGAGCGTGTGATTGGTTACACCTGTGTGCAATCAGTGCAATGGATGATGGGAAATGTAGTCCAGGGTATAGTTAACAGTCTGTGTAGTGTGAGAGTCCATGTAATGAGCGGGTGACCTCTGGTGGTGAGTGAACGGAAGTTCATAGACCGGATTCGTGACACCATGACACATAAAAAAACAAACAAACATAGTATTACCATGGTACCACGTCCAAACTAGATGAGTGAACCTTACAAAAAAATTATTATTATTTTTTTTTAATCTAAAATCAAAAGGTTTCTATCCTGTCCTTATTGTAAAAGTTTAATAAATAGATTAAGCAAATAAAAAAAATCTAAAGTAAAAATTGAAAAATAATATATTTTAATTTACAATGGCTGCATACTGTTCTAAAACACTTTCCATAATGCTATTGTAATAGAAAAAAAAAAAAAAACGGAAAAAAGGTAAAGAATTTTGTAAATCTAAATTTTGACATAACAAACCTTGTTTTTGTTGTGCATTTAATAACTTTGTATTTTTGTGTTTGAATTTTTAGGGGTGAAACTACTGGTTATCATTCAAATTCTAATATTACGTCATTCAGAATTCTTCTTCCTTTAAAAACATGAAGCTGTAACTTGATAATGTCAATATTTACAACTAATTTGGCCTTTTTAAACATCTGCTGTTCAAAAATACAGATCCATGAAAAGAATGTCAAATTCAAAGTGACAAAATTCAAATTTTCAGGTTTCAGACACTGGTTTTCTTTTATTAAAGTGTTGTTTGAGGAGAGACCGTGTGTGTTTCTTTCAGTGTGTATCATTCGATTTCTTACAGCGCTCAGATTATTCAGACATGCGTATTAAAAGTATTAATGACCCTTGAGTCAAAAATGGAAAAACAGGAGCATTCATGGACATTAAAAACAGACTGTAGTCAAATATTTGAATAAAAAATAGTGGTTTTACACCATGTTTTAGTAAGTGTCTAAACTGCTTTCTGATGCTCAAGTGCCTTGATTTTACATTTGATATAACTACACTTTCATATTTACATCTGAAGAAAATGTGACCAAAGAAAAAGTCCACCCTCATGTCTTCAGCAATCATCCAGAATCACGGCCTGCAGCACAAACAAGGTATACTGAGAAATACTAGGCTCTTGGCTCCATAAAGCTCTTATGCTGCAGAAAAGTGGTTGAGGAGATGATGATGATGATAATCATTTTTGATGATTTAGGACGAGAGAGGCTACATGGTGCAGCTGTGAGAAGACAAACGACCTTCCTCTCGCTCTGATTCTGGGAAAATCTCCCTCTGAAGAACCAGACTGGACTCAGGCCATTTATGACTCATTACTGACTCTCCGCACTCACCATGTTAAAGCAGAGATCTCAAGTGAAAAATATGATCAAACTCTACAATAATCTGCTGCAAATTCATCTGTCCCTAGGTACAAGCTAGATGTAACATGGACAGGTTGCATGGCATGCATCATCCTCTAAAACCGTGAATAAAACGTGAAAAAAGGAAATATGACCTAGACTACTATAAACACAGGTTCACGCAGTGAGAATAAACATGACCACAATGTGTTTTGTGCTGTGAGAGAATGAAAATTCAAATGACATTAGAAATGCTTAATCTTCCAAAACGTCAAGCATTCTGCGTAATCTAGATTTAGGACATTTGTGTTTCATTTTGTACAGTAAACACTTGTAGAAGTGTTTGAGTCACCACTCGACGTCCAGAGTCCTGAAGCAAAAGCAGTCGAGAAACGCTGCTCTGAAACAGACATGATCAATGTTTCTCTTAAGTCTTCATACACAGCTGTGTACTTCTGATGCTCCCACGCAAAAAAAAAAAAAAGAAAGAAAAAGAGTCTTTAAAATGTTTGGAAAATGGCTAGATGCCCTAGAAATCCATCATGATAAACTATAAATATTGGCCTGTGACTAATTGGACTAACTTTCACTACGTGACACATTCATTCGTACCAAAGGGTTTGATTGTATGCACAATGTTCGATGTCAACAATACACTACACTACCTGTCAAAAGTT
Source organism: Sinocyclocheilus anshuiensis (assembly GCF_001515605.1). Lineage (NCBI taxonomy): Eukaryota > Metazoa > Chordata > Actinopteri > Cypriniformes > Cyprinidae > Sinocyclocheilus > Sinocyclocheilus anshuiensis. The sequence goes on along the minus strand of NW_015540859.1, from coordinate 688,819 downwards.
GGAAATAATTACAATTTATTGTATAAAGTTTTATAAAGATATCTCTTATGCTCGCTAAGGCTACAATTATTTGATCAAAAATACAGCGAAAACAGGAAAACGGTGAAATATTATCACAATTGAATATAACTGTTTTCTATTTTAATATATTGTTAAATATATCAATGTAATTTATTCCTGTGATGCAAAGCTGAATTTCCAGTCTTTAGTGTCACATGATATTCAAATAGAGAACAAAGGGTAAGCAGAGCAGAAGAAGTCTCTTTCAAAAACATTTAAAAAAAAAGGTCATTATTCCAAACCTCTGACTGGTAATATATATTGGAGGTGCTTTTTTTTTTGTTGCAATCTAAAAGCTTATAAAGCCTGTTTATTTTGATTATCTAACTATGCACAATTACATTTCTAGTTTCATTTCTGTTGGTGTTTAGCATTGTTTTATCCCTGTTGTCTTACTCTGTCACAACAGATTGAGAAGCTCTGATCTAGATAAAGTATTATTAAATAAGTATCACCCTGGAACAATTACATATTTTGTAATTTTATATATATGTATGTATGTATGTATGTATGTATGTATGTTTGAGTTACTGTAGATAAATAAGGGAAGGCATCTGTCATACTGTACCTAATAAAGTAACAAACTGTTATGTATTGGAACACTTTGCATTTTGATAGAATTTCGTTGTTAATAATGGTTCAATGTGGTTGTGTTTTGCACGTCGTGATACCTCTTTGACTCTCAGGATCATGGGCTGCAGCCAGTCTGTGTTGACCTCACAGTGACTGTCCAGGAAGGTGAGGATGGAGGCCGAGGCCGCAGACGCCCCTCTGACACGAGACCGGATCAGACCTGATCAACACCAGCACATGTTCATTACCCACAACACATCGCCATCCCAAAATAATTAGAACAACACCAAATAATACATTCATTGAGTGCACAGATGAAGTTTGTCAGTTGCGTCTAATAAAGGCCACATTAAATCTAAATGGGAGTTTTGTGTTATTTAAATCCATGTCTGGTAGACTTTAGTACATTAACATACCACTTCATCTGTATGTTAATGCACTAAAGCTGATCAAATTAACCTTTTTTTTTTAATGTTAACGTTTTTGAAAAGTCTCTTCTGCTCACTAAGGCTGCAATTATTTGATTAAAGGTGCCATAGAATGCATTGATACAATATTTTAAATTGTTCTCTGATATCTACATAGAAGGTATGTGGCTTACTTAAGGGCAAAAAATCTCCAGAAACGGTTTTACATGTCCATTTACAACCCTAGGATTTGTCCCTAGAATGAAATGGTCTGTTTTTACCTTATTTGGAAGGGTCATGAATAATAATTCTGAGCTCTGCTCTGATTGGCTGTTTCACAGTGCGGCTCATTTCAGTAGCTCACACAGCAGGAAGGAAACACAGGGAAAATATATATTTCAATACTTTCTCTCGCAGTTATATCATTGGGTAATTATACTGTATATAAAACGCGGGCATTAGGGAGCCGCTATTAATATGCGGGGCATTGAAACTGCTTTCGAATGCAGCTTTTTACTTTCACTTTCGAGATTTGTGATCGCACGTGATCTGTGTAAACTACAGCGGCAGTACTTAAAGGGGTGGTTGATTGCGATTTCACTTTTTTCCATGTCCCTTTAGTGGCTCACGTTATTTGTTTTCCGTGCCTTTCTGAATACAGACACCAACCCATCCCTGCACTTCACATCCCCTGCACAGCCTGGAACATTACATTTATTTCCATGATCTGCCATTTTCGCTATTATCCTCGCTTGTTTCTTCACAATACCTGCAGAACTTCTGATGATTCGGCTGGCGGCTGGCATAGAACATGGGCGGTATATGCAAATGTTGGGGGCGTAACTATTAGTGATCCCAACAGTAAAGTCACAGTCGGTGTTATGTTCTGATTCGCCTATTTTTCAGTGGTCTTTTGAATGCACGAGATTTACATAAGAAGGAGGAAACAATGGTGTTTGAGGCTCAAGGTATGTCATTTCCATGTACAGAACTGTTATTATTCAACTATGCCAAGGTAAATACAGTTTTCCATTCTATGGCACCTTTAAAAAATGTGAAATGTTATTACAACTTAAAATAAGTGTTTCTATTTGAATATCTGTTAAAATGTAATTGATTGCTGCGATCAAAGCTGTATTTTCAGCATCATTACTCCAGTCTTCAGTGTCACATTATCTTCAGAAATTATTAATATGCTGATTAGCTGCTCAAGAAACATTTCTGATTATTATCAATGTTGAAAACAGATGTGCTGCCAAATATATATATATTTTGTGGAAACCATGAAACATTTATTTTCAAGATTCTTTGATGAATAGAACATTTAAAAGAACAACATTTATTTGAAATAGAAATCTTTACTGTCACTTTTGATCAATTTAATCCTTAGTTACTGAATTAATTGTATTTTTTTTTTTATCTCAATGACCCAAAACTTTGGAACAAAAGTGTGAGTATTTAAACTTTGCAGTCTTTAATATGTCCTGACAGAATTTACAGTTTTATGTGAATTATTCCTGATGGAAGTTTAGCACTATATACTCAGAAATGCATCTAAATGAGATCTAAATGAACTGGTATTACTCATGTCAAAATATTATATTTAAATATATTAAATGTATACCAACCAAACTGATTTTTATAAATCAGGTAGCTCTTTAAGGTAACAATGGCAGATCACCACTTTTTTTCTAAAATATTGCAAATGCAAATGCAAAAACAAAACTCCATTAATTATACAATATGCTGTCAATATGCATTTATTATAACATTCAACATGTTTATTGTTAGTATATGAATGTATCTCCACTCCTCGTATCACACGTACCTTCTCGGCGCTCATTTCTCAGACAGCGCACCTTTGGGATCTGAGAGAGAAGTCGACAGTCTTCAGCTACAGAGACACAGAGAGACAGAGAGAGACGGACAGAGACAAAGAGAGAGAGGGACATCAGATTTCCCAGAATGCACCAACAAGTGAGTGTGCAGCACACATGTGCATTTCAACATTTCAACATGATCATTTTAATGGACAGTTAAAGGGGTCATAGGATGTTGCTAAAAAGAACATTATTTTGTGTATTTGGTGTAATGAAATGTGTTTATGTGGTTTAAGGTTAAAAAAACACATTCTTTTCCACGTACTGTACATTATTGTTGCTCCTCTATGTCCCACCTTTCTGAAACACGTTGATTTTTACAAAGCTCATCGGTCTGAAAAGCGAGGTGTGCTCTGATTGGCCAGCTATCCAGTGCGTTGTGATTGGCCGAATACCTCAAGCGTGTGACGGAAATGTTACGCCCCTACCATACTGTGATGCCCTGTCAGGCCGGAGCGACGAGACAAAAACATGAAAACCCATTACAAACGAGGCATTTGTTGCATCCAGTGGGGACATAATT